>NC_061510.1:159167583-159196070 GCF_022539505.1 Lolium rigidum | reverse complement strand
TAGAAACACTTGAAAGTATAGGAAATATATCCTAATAAATGTGTATTCGGAGTAACCATATTAGAACTAGTGGTATCATACAAAATAGGCCTTAATAGCACTTATATATGGTATAATACTTTGTTAGTACTTCCAAACAAAACTAGGTTAACCCTAACTATCCTAGACCACTTTGTTTCAAGTTTATCTCATTGCAAATGTGCAATTAAGGTAAAGGTTGAGACAAATAGTAGACTTCCATAAGTGCTAAGTATCACGATATAAACCTATATTATGTGGTGTTAAATACTACACATCTCAGCTCGATGTTTAGAGATGTCTTACTCAACTATTATATTCAGAGCTTATGATGGTGTGTATTATAAGCACAAAGCTGAATCTTCTTGGATTTTATTGGATTTTCATTGTTTGACTAGATCCATACATGAAGTTTGACTTTGATATACAAGTGCATGTTGCAATATCAAGTTCTTACTTGATGCTATAGATCTAGAGGGTAATGGTATTCGTGTGAGGAAGTGACGAATTCTGAAGAGTTTGAAGACAAGATGAATGTTTGTCAGAAAAAGGAAGCAAAGTTGTGGGAAGTAACCACAATACTCTGAAGGAAGTATCAATCAAGACTCATGCTTAGCTGATGTCTACGGGTGCTTCTATTCTTGTAGACAGTGTTGGGCCTCCAAGAGCACAGGTTTGTAGAACAGCAGCAAGTTTCCCTTAAGTGGATCACCCAAGGTTTATCGAACTCAGGGAGGAAGAGGTCAAAGATATCCCTCTCATGCAACCCTGCAACCACAAAGCAAGAAGTCTCTTGTGTCCCCAACACACCTAATAGGTGCACTAGTTCGGCGAAGAGATAGTGAAATACAGGTGGTATGAATAAGTATGAGCAGTAGTAACGGCACCGTAAAAGTGCTTTGCCCCGGACAAGTAAACAAGCAGTAGTAACGCAGCAAGTAGTAACGCAAAGAAACAAGAAACAAGCAGATGATAGCGATATTTAGGAACAAGGCCTAGGGATTAGACTTTCACTAGTGGACACTCTCAACTTTGATCACATAACGATGAATAGATAAATGCATACTCTACACTCTCTTGTTGGATGATGAACACCACTAATTGCGTAGGATTACACGAACCCTCAATGCCGGAGTTAACAAGCTCCACAATATTCAATGTTCATATTTAAATAACCTTAGAGTGCATAACAGATCAACATAACCAAACCAAGTACTAACATAGCATGCACACTGTCACCTTCACACTACGAAAGGAGGAATAGATCACATCAATACTATCATAGCAATAGTTAACTTCATAATCTACAAGAGATCACAATCATAGCCTACGCCAAGTACTAACACGGATGCACACACTGTCACCATTACACCGTGCAGGAGGAATAAAACTACTTTAATAACATCACTAGAGTAGCACATAGATAAATTGTGATACAAAACACATTGCAATCATAAAGAGATATAAATAAGCACTTCACTATGCCATTCATAACAGATGAATAAGTATTCTGTGAAATATAGCCTAAGAGACCCACACGGTGCACACACTCGTCACCTTTACACACGTGGGACAAGGAGTCTCCGGAGATCACATAAGTAAAACCCACTTGACTAGCATAATGACATCTAGATTACAAGCATCATCATATGAATCTCAATCATGTAAGGCAGCTCATGAGATTATTGTATTGAAGTACATAGGAGAGAGATGAACCACATAGCTACCGGTACAGCCCCGAGCCTCGATGGAGAACTACTCCCTCCTCATGGGAGACAAGCAGCGTTGATGAAGATGGCGGTGGTGTCGATGGAGGAGCCTTTCGGGGGCACTTCCCCGTCCCGGCGGTGTGCCGGAACAGAGACTCCTGTCCCCCAGATCTTGGTTTCGCGATGGCGGCGGCTCTGGAAGGTTTCTCGTACCGTGGCTTTTCCGTACCGTGGTTTTAGGTCAGGGACCTTTTTATAGGCGAAGAGGCGGAGTCGGAGAGGCGACGAGGCGGTGACACACTAGGGGGGCGCGCCCCCCCTCTAGGCCGCGCCGCCCTATCATCTGGGGGCCCAGTGGCCCCCCTCTGGCGACCCTCGGGTGTTCTGGAACCTTCGTGGAAAAATAGGATGCTGGGCCTTGATTTCGTCCGATTCCGAGAATATTTCCTTACTAGGATTTCTGAAACCAAAAACAGCAGAAAACAGCAACTGGCCCTTCGGCATCTCATCAATAGGTTAGTTCCGGAAAACGCATAAATATGACATAAAGTATGCATAAAACATGTAGATATCATCAATAATGTGGCATGGAACATAAGAAATTATCGATACGTCGGAGACGTATCAGCATCCCCAAGCTTAGTTCTTGCTTGTCCCGAGCAGGTAAACGATAACAAAGATAATTTCTGGAGTGACATGCCATCATAACCTTGATCATACTATTGTAAACATATGTAATGAATGTAGCGATCAAAACAATGGTAATGACATGAGTAAACAACTAAATCATAAAGCAAAGACTTTTCATGAATAGTACTTTCAAGACAAGCATCAATAAGTCTTGCATAAGAGTTAACTCATAAAGCAATAAATCAAAGTAAAGGTATTGAAGCAACACAAAGGAAGATTAAGTTTCAGCGGTTGCTTTCAACTTGTAACATGTATATCTCATGGATAATTGTCAACATAGAGTAATATAACAAGTGCAATATGCAAGTATGTAGGAATCAATGCACAGTTCACACAAGTGTTTTCTTCTTGAGATGGAGAGAAATAGGTGAACTGACTCAACATAAAAGTAAAAGAAAGGTCCTTCAAAGAGGAAAGCATCGATTGCTATATTTGTGCTAGAGCTTTTATTTTAAAAACATGAAACAATTTTGTCAACGGTAGTAATAAAGCATATGAGTTATGTAAATTATATCTTACAAGTTGCAAGCCTCATGCATAGTATACTAATAGTGCCCGCACCTTGTCCTAATTAGCTTGGACTACCGGATCATCGCAATACACATGTTTTAACCAAGCGTCACAATGGGGTACCTCCATGCCGCCTGTACAAAGGTCTAAGGAGAAAGCTCGCATTTTGGATTTCTCGCTTTTGATTATTCTCAACTTAGACATCCATACCGGGACAACATGGACAACAGATAATGGACTCCTCTTTAATGCATAAGCATGTGGCAAAAGTTAATGTTCTCATATGAGATTGAGGATATATGTCCAAAACTGAAACTTCCACCATGATTCATGGCTTTAGTTAGCGGCCCATTGTTCTTCTCTAACAATATGCATGCTCCAACCATTAAGGTGGTAGATCTCTCTTACTTCACACAAGACGGACATGCATAGCAACTCACATGATATTCAACAAAGAATAGTTGATGGCGTCCCCGAAGCATGGTTATCGCACAACAAGCAACTTAATAAGAGATAAAGTGCATAAGTACATATTCAATACCACAATAGTTTTTAGGCTATTTTGTCCCATGAGCTATATATTGTAAAGGCGAATGATGGAAATTTAAAGGTAGCACTCAAGCAATTTACTTTGGAATGGCGGAGAAATACCATGTAGTAGGTAGGTATGGTGGACACAAATGGCATAGTGGTTGGCTCAAAGATTTTGGATGCATGAGAAGTATTCTCTCTCGATACAAGGTTTAGGCTAGCAAGGTTATTTGAAACAAACACAAGGATGAACCGGTGCAGCAAAACTCACATAAAAGACATATTGTAAACATTATAAGACTCTACACCGTCTTCCTTGTTGTTCAAAACTCAATACTAGAAATTATCTAGACTTTAGAGAGACCAAATACGCAAACCAAATTTAGCAAGCTCTAGGTGTTTCTTCATTAATGGGTGCAAAGTATATGATGCAAGAGCTTAAACATGAGCACAACAATTGCCAAGTATCAAATTATTCAATACATTTTAGAATTACTACATGTAGCATTTCCCGATTTCAACCATATAACAATTTAACGAATAAGATTCAACCTTCGCCATGAATACTATGAGTAAAGCCTAAGGACATATTTGTTCATATGCAACAGCGGAGCGTGTCTCTCTCCCACACAAGCATGTATTTATTCAGAGAATGAAAATAACAAAACAAAAATAAAAGCACACAGACGCTCCAAGTAAAGTACATAAGATGTGACCGAATAAAAATATAGTTTCAAGAGAAGAAACCTGATAATTTGTCGATGAAGAAGGGGATGCCTTGGGCATCCCCAAGCTTAGATGCTTGAGTCTTCTTGAAATATGCAGGGATGAACCACCGGGGCATCCCCAAGCTTAGAGCTTTCACTCTCCTTGATCGTAGTATATCATCCTCCTCTCTTGACCCTTGAAAACTTCCTCCACACCAAACTCGAAACAACTCATTAGAGGGTTAGTGCACAATAAATATTAACATGTTCAGAGGTGACACAATCATTCTTAACACTTCTGGACATTGCATAAAGCTACTGTACATTAATGGAACAAAGAAATTCATCCATCATAGCAAAAGAGGCAATGCGAAATAAAAGGCAGAATCTGTCAAAACAGAACAGTCCGTAAAGATGGATTTTATTGAGGCACCAGACTTGCTCAAATGAAAATTCCCAAATTGAATGAAAGTTGCGTACATATCTGAGGATCACGCACGTAAATTGGCATATTTTTCTGAGCTACCTACAGAGAGGCAGGTCGGAATTCGTGACAGCAAAGAAATCTGTTACTGCGCAGCAATCCAAATCTAGTATGAACCTTACTATCAAAGACTTTACTTGGCACAACAAAGCACAAAACTAAGGTAAGGAGAGGTTGCTACAGTAGTAACAACTTCCAAGACACAAATATAAAATATAGGTACTGTAGCAAAATAAACACATGGGTTATCTCCCAAGAAGTTCTTTGTTTATAGCCATTAAGATGGGCTCAGCAGTTTTAATGATGCACTCGCAAGAAATAGTAGTTGAAGCAAAAGAGAGCATCAAGAGGCAAATTCAAAACAAATTTAAGTCTAACATGCTTCCTATGCATAGGAATCTTGTAAATAAACAAATTCATGAAGCATAATGCAACAAGCATAGAAAGGTAAAACAAGTGCAGCTTCAAGATTTTCAGCAAAAAGAGGTGTGTTTTAGTAACATGAAAATTTCTACAACCATATTTTCCTCTCTCATAATAATATCCAGTAGCATCATGAGCAAACTCAACAATATAACTATCAAACGAAACATTCTTATCATGAGTCTCATGCATAAAATTATTACTACTCCCAACATAAGCATAATCAATTTTATTAGTTGTAGTGGGAGCAAATTCAACAAAGTAGCTATCATTATTATTTTCATCATCAAATATAGGAGGCATATTGTAATCATAATCAAATTTATCCTCCATAACAGGCGGTAACAAAAGACTACTATCATTATAATCATCATAAATCGGAGGCAAAGTATCATCAAAGTAAATTTCCTCTTCAATGCTTGGGGGACTAAAAAGATCATGCTCATCAGAACCAGCTTCCCCAAGCTTAGAATTTTCCATATCATTATCAACAATGGTGTTCAAAGCGTTCATACTAATATGTTCCATAGGTTTTTTAATTTTCGCATCAAACCATCCATGTCTTAAATCAGGAAATAGAATAAGAAGCTCATTGTTGTCCATTATGCCTAACTAGTGTAAACAAGAAACAAAAAGATGCAATTGCAGGATCTAAAGGAAATAGCTTCGAGCACACACACAACGACAACAGAAAAGTACTTATTACCTGGGACCGGAGTATGAGAGCCTTTTACCTTTCCTCCCCGGCAACGGCGCCAGAAAATAGCTTGATGTCTACGGGTGCTTCTATTCTTGTAGACAGTGTTGGGCCTCCAAGAGCAGAGGTTTGTAGAACAGCAGCAAGTTTCCCTTATTGGATCACCCAAGGTTTATCGACTCAGGGAGGAAGAGGTCAAAGATATCCCTCTCATGCAACCCTGCAACCACAAAGCAAGAAGTCTCTTGTGTCCCCAACACACCTAATAGGTGCACTAGTTCGGCGAAGAGATAGTGAAATACAGGTGGTATGAATAAGTATGAGCAGTAGTAACGGCACCGAAAAGTGCTTTGCCCCGGACAAGTAAACAAGCAGTAGTAACGCAGAGTAAAATAGTAAACAAGCAACGATAGCGATATTTAGGAACAAGGCCTAGGGATTAGACTTTCACTAGTGGACACTCTCAACTTTGATCACATAACAGAATAGATAAATGCATACTCTACACTCTCTTGTTGGATGATGAACACCACTAATTGCGTAGGATTACACGAACCCTCAATGCCGGAGTTAACAAGCTCCACAATATTCAATGTTCATATTTAAATAACCTTAGAGTGCATAACAGATCAACATAACCAAACCAAGTACTAACATAGCATGCACACTCGTCACCTTCACACTACGAAAGGAGGAATAGATCACATCAATACTATCATAGCAATAGTTAACTTCATAATCTACAAGAGATCACAATCATAGCCTACGCCAAGTACTAACACGGATGCACACACTGTCACCATTACACCGTGCAGGAGGAATAAAACTACTTTAATAACATCACTAGAGTAGCACATAGATAAATTGTGATACAAAACACATTGCAATCATAAAGAGATATAAATAAGCACTTCACTATGCCATTCATAACAGTTGAATAAGTATTCCGTGAAATATAGCCTAAGAGACCCACACGGTGCACACACTCGTCACCTTTACACACGTGGGACAAGGAGTCTCCGGAGATCACATAAGTAAAACCCACTTGACTAGCATAATGACATCTAGATTACAAGCATCATCATATGAATCTCAATCATGTAAGGCAGCTCATGAGATTATTGTATTGAAGTACATATGAGAGAGATGAACCACATAGCTACCGGTACAGCCCCGAGCCTCGATGGAGAACTACTCCCTCCTCATGGGAGACAGCAGCGTTGATGAAGATGGCGGTGGTGTCGATGGAGGAGCCTTCCGGGGGCACTTCCCCGTCCCGGCGGTGTGCCGGAACAGAGACTCCTGTACCCCAGATCTTGGCTTCGCGATGGCGGCGGCTCAGGAAGGTTTCTCGTACCGTGGCTTTTCCGTACCGTGGTTTTAGGTCAGGGACCTTTTTATAGGCGAAGAGGCGGAGTCGGAGAGGCGAGGCGGTGACACACTAGGGGGGCGCGCCCCCCCTCTAGGCCGCGCCGCCCTGTCATCTGGGGGCCCAGTGGCCCCCCTCTGGCGACTCTCGGGTGTTCTGGAAGCTTCGTGGAAAAATAGGATGCTGGGCCTTGATTTCGTCCGATTCCGAGAATATTTCCTTACTAGGATTTCTGAACCAAAAACAGCAGAAAACGAGAACCGGCCCTTCGGCATCTCGTCAATAGGTTAGTTCCGGAAAACGCATAAATATGACATAAAGTATGCATAAAACATGTAGATATCATCAATAATGTGGCATGGAACATAAGAAATTATCGATACGTCGGAGACGTATCATTAGCCTCAACAGAGGAGTACTTTAGTACAGGAGAAGCATGAAGGTGAGAATATGGTGATTATGGAGAAGTAGAAGTAGAACCATAATCATTATAGAAGAGGGAATGCATGGAAAATCACTTAGGATACTATATTCATAGTGTCAGCTAGTGGTTTTCTTGCAAAAATAAATCCTCGAAAAAGGAAGATGACTATGAAACCATAGCAGATATAAGAAGACCACAGTTGGTATCAGAAGACCACAATTGGTATAGGATCAATACTCGGAAGATAGAGTAGAAGATGTCTCGTCCAATTGATCAAAACCTATAATAGAGTCCATTTTTAGATAACAAATAGCCACAGTTGGTATCAAATAACTCACACTGATATCAAATAAAACACAGTTGGTATAAGATAAACCACAACTGGTAGAACAAATAAAATTTTGCCAGTCAAATAATTTAGACCTATAATCAATTAGTCGAAGGATTAACATTGGATGTCCACAATTGAGTGGATACACCACATATATTCTCCGCAAGACCTTAGAAGAGTATAAACCATAAACTAGACTTAGACCAATATTCTAACCATAAGTCCAATGGTTGGAAGAAAAGGAGTTGAAGACCATAAGAAAACTCTAAGGGGTAGAGTAAAGATTGAGCTGGATGTACAATGACTCAATATTTTGAGAAAGATAGATGAAGAAGGTCTGAACTGAGAGAAAGTTCGATCTTATTTTCATAAGATTGTTGACACTACTTTCAGAAGATTGTCAGACCAGAAGCCGAGGTTCATACCTCGAGGAAGTAAGAAGTGGACTAGAACTTGAGAAAGTGAGTAATATTTACTCAGAAGTACGAACGCTCAAGTAAGTCAATCATAAATAAGTTGGATGAAGGAAATATCATAGACCAATTACAGCTCAAGAAGGCCAAAGATCGAAGAAGATTGAACATACCAATACCAAAGACTAATAGAATGATTCCTTTCATGGAACCTAAAGAAACCAAAACAGCTTATAGGTATCAACTATAAACCATGATTGGATGGACTAAATGAGTCTAATCCATTCTTAGAGGAATAAACTATCATGATCATTTTCATGTTAAGTACCTTACTTAGTACCATTATTGCAGCTTTGGTAGTAAGGGAAAACAAAGACCTATTTACCAAGTAGGAGTAGGTTATTAATCTAGTCTTCAGATAAGACTAGCAGCATCAGAAGAAGACTCAATCATTGAATCTTCAATGAGAAAGGAAATAAGCTTATAGAGTTGGAAGAAATCAATGAATTAAAGTTAGAAGCCATGGCTCAGAGACAGATATTATTAGATTCCAGAGAAAAATCATAGAACTGGAGTAAGAAACTAATGTTCAGAGACCAACCCTAATGGATTCCAGGAAGAATCTGGACAAGGGATGTATTCAATTATATCCAGTATGATCAATACGGAGTTCGAGAAAAGTCGTAGTCTGCACAAGTCAGATCCACACTTCGGAAACGTGAGAGAGTTCAAACTTCGAGGACGAAGTTTAGTTTAAGGGGTAGAGACTGTAATATCCCAGGTTTTGGGGTTACAAAAATAGAGGAAACAGATGTGTGCATTGCATTCATGCATAGAAAATCTGGGGAATTTTCGCGCTTTAAAGTAAAACAGTCACAGTAACTGAAATTTCACTTGACCTTGGTGGAATTGAAGTAGCTCATCAAGTCAAGCACTATAAACCTCAATGTGACTTTGCTAAAACCTTGTTTTGGGTAGAGATAATTTGATCTAAGGGGTTAGATCAAATGGAATTAATATTCAACACAACAACACTTTACTCAATGTTCAATTACTTGATCTTATAAAAGATTATAATATGGTAATCCTTGTCATAACATATGAACACTAATTCAATTGTAAATCAAGTAACAATAAAATGGAGAAACTATTCTTGACTTAGCTTCTCCATGTCTTAAAACTAATCTATAATCCTACCATGAAACCTCATAGTATTCATTCCACTTCAACATTGGAAATTATAACAAGAAGATCCACTCCAGAAATAGATATTCTTCTCTATTCTAAGTTATTACACATCAAACCTAGAGAGGTGAGAGTTCTATAGTATTTATTAGAGAATCAATTGAAAACCTTAAGCTAAAACCTTGGATATACATCCATGTATTCCAACCATCACTTTGACGAGAAACCCTAGGATATTATTCCAGACCATTCCCAGGGAGAGAACCCAATTATATTAAACATAGATATTGATGACCACATCATTCTCTATGGAGCCTAACCTTAGGTTAGTATTAAATACCTTTCCAAATGAGAGAGACCAATCATACAAATCATAGCTTTATCTACTTAAGAATGAAGGACAACCATTGAACTAGAGTATTAGGAGTACACCATAACCTAGAATAATCCATTCCTATATAAGAGAGCTCAAGCTATGGTGTTACACCCAAGTTAGTTGAGGCAACACTTGAGTTTGAGGGAGAGAACTATCCATATACCCAGATGATAATATCATCATTGATTAAGTAGAACCCTAACATAATATCTCAGGCATTCTCCTGGGATATAAACTATAGAGACAATCATAGTAGTCCCATACAAGAAGGTAAATTAGAAGTGCTATACTTAGTTGATCAAGACAACACTTGATCATGGAAGTGAGAACCCATTTAATGAGAGATCCCTAGGAATCCAAACCTTGATCATTATAAATTGAGTGATGATCATAAACCCTAAGAATTTGAGGTAAAGATATTAAGAACAAGTTAATCATGCCTAATCCATGATCATGATCTGGAGGTATGTGAGGATAAGTTAAACCCTACTAGAATAAGTAGATTTCATTCCCACATGAAATTATAGGAAGATAACTAGTAAGCAACCCTAGGCTTATATCTTATCTTTAACTTTTGAACCACAGGGTGATCATAAGTAGAATCCTACCATATCTATATTTCATAAATTAAAAAGAACTCAAGAAAACCTTAGAGTTAAAACCTATACTTCATATGGTGAGAAACCATACATCCATATGACCAAAGTTAACTATAAAAAGAACTATAACAACTTTAGTTACTTTAACAATAGATTAAGGGTATAACAGAAATCTATTGGTATAAGATAAAACCAATTCTCAAGTCCTTAGTAATTAAAGGAGAATAGAAACAATTAAGCAAGTAACCATATTACCTTGGTTAGGGGAGATTAAACCCTAGCAAACACAATATGGTGTTACCTCAATGTTATAACCTAGAATTAAATCTAAAACTTAGTTGGTGCATCCTTTGGTTGATCACAATTAAAACCTAGGCCATAATTGAGATTCAAACCATGTGCTCTTAGGTGAATATAACTAGAATCCTAGAATCCACAAGATTGAGAGTATGAGTTATCAACATAATAACACTCATTGAACACAAAACTTAGTCATCATCACAATACAAGTATGTAAGTCACATAATTAACATGTTCCCAAGTTCTAACAAATAAACCTGTTGTCTCTAGGAGGAAACAAAAAAGTTAATGGATACAAACATGTATGAGCAAATAAAGAATTAAAAATCATCTCCATAAAGATTCATACCCATTTGGAATATTAAGTTATTATCTAAATAAATAAGAAGGAAGTAAAACAGAATTCAAAAACAGAAAATAAGAAGAAAAAGAAAACAGAGAAAAAAATGGAGAAAAGCTTACCTGGCCGTGCAGCCCGTGGTGTGGCCTAACACTGGCCCAAGCCGGAGCCCAAAAACCCAGCCCAGCAACCACAGCCCAGCACAGCCCAGCATCAAACGTACCCCTTCGATTCGGATTAATACGGAGAGGACGTCGTCGTCTTCGCCTCCTCTCCTGCACGCACGGGAGCTCGACACGGCGACGCCAGCTCCACGTCCCGGCCGCCGTTGTTGACCTGGGCGACCATCGACGAACGCAGGAGCCCTATTAATACTCGGCCGAAGCCTTCCTCGCTCCTGTTCTTCCTTTTCCCCCAATTTCACAAACCCTAGCCGCCCCGGTCATCTTCGTCGTCACCGATTAAGGCCACCTCGAGCACCGCCGTGAAGCCCTGGAGCTTCGCCTCGTCCCCAGCAACCTCCTCGTCGACGCACGCTTGCCGGGAAGCCTCGAGGACCTCGAATTGCGACCTCATTTCCCCGCCGGTCACCATAAACCGTCGCCGTTCGCCGTCGACTGCGACCTCCCCACGCCTCGCCGACCACACCAACGCGCTCCTGGTGAGCTCGCGGTTCTCCCAGTACCCCCGTCCCTCTCAATTACGTCCTGCATCGTCGCCGCATAGTGCGTCTGCGAGCGCCGTCGCTCAACACCGCCGGCGGGCACGCTCCGGTGACCCAACTGGAGCGGCGCCACCACCAGTGTGTTCACGAGATCACCCCGAACCAAACGCGAGTAGCCTCCCGTTCTCACGTGCCCGAAATCGCCGGCGTAGTCCCCGTCTGGCCGCCGGCCGGCCACTCCCGTGTCACCCCGTCAATTTTGACTTCGGTCAAAGGAGACGTGGCGGGTGACGTGGCCTTGGCCCACCAGTCAGCGAGTAGGTCTAGAAACGAACCGGTACAAATAGTATTTACATTTAAATGAAAAACCCAGAAAATATCTGAAACTTTGAAATAATGCAAAAAATTATCTATAACTCAGAAAAATATAATTAAGACATCAAAATTCTTAGAAAAGTAAACTCTACCCAATAAAAATATAATATGAAATTTTTATTTATAAAAAAAATTTAATTGTTTTAAATTTAATAATTAAGCCTTTTCTTTTATTCTTAATGGAATTGAAATTCAATAATTAGAAAAAAATTATAAAACCAGTAAAGTAAATATAGAAAACATTAAAACTAATTTTCTTTATTTGGAACTTATTAAATCTTTATTAATAGGATTTAAACCCTAATTAATAATTACCTTAATTATTAAATTCATTAAAAATAATAAAATGTCAAATACAATATTATTTCTATTTCATAGTTATTAATAACTTCAATTTCCTTAATGAAGTTATTAATCCATGGATTATAGGGTAACAAGAAAAACCTAGTTCCATATGGTAGAAAAATAGGAAATTCATAATTTCATGTGAACACTAAAACCCTAATGCCATTTAGAACCCTAGCTCCACTATTTCTTGTGAACCCTAAATTATCCCCAAACCTAAACCCCAAGTAACATGTGATCTTGTTACTTCATTAGTTATCATAGATTCATATCTAGCAACTAAATTCTAGATCAAATCCACATAACATATGGGAACCCTATCACTACTAATTAGCATCCCCCGTGTTCATCTTCATCAGACCTAAAGAATCAAGTAGGATCAACCCAGTGTAAAACCCTAGTTCATATTCCCAAGACCACCACCCTTTACTATCCATGATTAGCATCACACCATTGTGATGAACCCTAATAGTAACCATGACTGATGATTACCTTACATTCCATACTCCACTAAACCCTACTAGTGTGAGATACTTATGAACCATCCTATTTAGGAACCAACCATTCTCTACTCAGAAATCCTATAGCTAATCCAAGATAACCTCAACCTTAATTGTAATACTTCTTCTTACTTAAGAAGTATGTTCTTCAAAAGTTATTCTTTTGAAGAAAATAAAGAATCATCATCAACCCTGCTTATAGGACATATAAAACCTAGCTATCTATTACCACTAAGATATATCACCATAATAGCAACCATTAATTGCTTAAGATACTTATGCTTCACTAAAACCATACAAGCCCTAGTTATTAATAAATCCAACATTGTTGAGATCCAACCAATACTTACTCTAGAACTCAATTAGAACCATAGTAAACCATAGAACTCCACAACCTTACTTATCATACTTGTTCTTTATCAAAGAACATGTTCTTCAAAAGTTATTCTTTTGAAGTACATGATAATTAATCATTAACCATGCCATATAGTGCTAAAACCAATCACTATTCATTACATGTTAGGATTACACCAAATGTTATAGTTGTGTGCTATTAATATTATTATTATGATATATTGCAACACCTGTTTATGATACCATGTAACCACACCTGAATAAGAACCTTGTATGAGAATCACTCTAAAAGTGCAACACACCTGAACTAATCATTACCACTCACTAATCCTAAATCATCGGGGTTAGGTGTAACGGCCCCGGGTAGCACCCATATTAGAATTGTTTGTTGTTTTCTTTTATGCATCATCATGCATCATGCATCATGCATCATATCATCCATGTTCTCACTAAATAAAATTATTTTATAAAGCCTATCTATTTTGTTTTCCTCTCATATGGTTTATATAATAAACCTTCCTTTGTCTATTCATTTAAGAAACCCTAAAACCCAACTATTTTATTTTGCTATAATATGGTTGGCAATGATAGCCATTACTTTTATGTTTTTCTCCACCTCTGTATTCAAAATTCAAACTTTGGTTTAACTTGATTTCCAATCATTTGCAAAATAGTTTTCAAAAGAGAAAAAGGATGTTTTAAATAAAACAAAACCCTTCCCTCCAACCTGGGCCTTTCTCTCCACCGACCAGCCCAGGCCCACCTCCCTCCTCCTTCGGCCCATCTCTCTTTCTCTTTCTCTCTTCCTTCTCTCCCCAGCCCATCTTCTTCTCTTCCTAGCCCAGCTCTCTCTTTCCCTCTAGCCCACCGTCTCCACCTCATCTAGCCCAAGACCACGAGCCCGCGTACCCCTTCGGTGCCCCTCACCTTTTCGTCCTCGATGGGAGACGACAACCAAAGACACGCAGAAGGCGTGAGCCTCTTCCTGGTCGACGACAGCTGCGTGGTCCTCCCTCACCACCGACGCCCCACCTCACCTGCTCCCTCCCCTCTCTTTATCTCTGCCTGGACCGCATTTTTCCCCTCTCTCACGCCTCCCTCGCCCCTTTCTTTCTTCATCTGCAAGCAAGCGGGGAGTTCTCCCCAACAACCACCACCACCGTGAGCTCCTCCATGGCGCTGTCGCATCCGGCCGTCCCTAGCCTCGCCGCTGCCACCATCGGGACCGCCTCGACGTCCTCTGCCTCCTCCCCAACGGAATCGAGCTCGCGTGGCCCGTAGAGACGCCACGCTCGCCGTTTCTCCCCGTCGGCCTCCGGTGTTCTTCCTCAAAATACGGCGAACGTCGACCTCCCCCGGCGCCGAGGACTGCACGTCGAGTTTCCTGGTAACAAGGCGCCCGTCCCAGACATCTTCCTGCCCCTCCTAGACCCCCGTTTCGCTCTCTCCCGTGATGACCCGTTCCTTCGGCCGCAGATCTTCGCCGCCGGCAGCCCTCCGGCGACCTTCCGTGGGCGGCGCCGCCCTCCCTTGAACCACGCCGTCGAGGCGCACCTCACGCGCCAGCTCTTGTATCCGGGGAAGCCCCGCGACGCCGCTCTCTTCCTCGCCAACCGCGGTGACCGCGTTCTCTGGAACGCACGCGGCAAGCTGCGCGTCGAGCACCTGGAGTGCAGCCGCAGATGGTTGGCCAGCTCAGCGCGCCACGTCATCCACCCGGACCCACCCATCAGCCGCTCGGGTTAGAACACCCCTCGGTGAGAAAACCCCCAGCCTCAGATATGTCCTCTTCACATCTAGGCCCCTGCTAGTTTTCCTTTTCAACCCGCCGTCCCTGGCACTTGCACTCTTTTGAAAACCCCCTGTAACTTCCTGAAACCAACCCGCAGTCCTTATACCTATCTGTATTTTCGTTCAAGTCCTTTTCTTTTAAAAACAAAATCTGTTTATCTATTTTATACAATAAATACTAATCTGCTAATAACTTTTAATCTGTAACTCCAAATTAAAAGTGTTGTATATGAAAATTGATCAGAAAAATGCAAGGATCATGAATATGCCATCCATGCTTGCTGTTGCATCATGCATCATATAATTTCGTGCTAGTTTGCATTATCACCTAATATGGAACATATGGAATATGTGGGATATCATATAAAGGTTATCCCGGTTCCATTTAACTTTGAAGTAGCGCACCCCTGCCATGTCTATGCCATGCTAATCAACAATTAAAATTGCCGGTAGGAGTGCAACTCAAACCTTAATTGTTTGTCCGGGGTTCCGATCCCGCTTAAATTGGTTAAGTGCATCGCATCATCCTTGCCATGTCATGCATACCATCTTGATCATGCTGGTTCTTCTTCCGTAGTAGTAAGACTTGCATACGTTGTGTGTTCCAGCATTTGCTTCTTCCCGGATAGGATCGCGAAGTGGTGTGGTGAGATACGACAAGTCCTCCGGATGTTTCCTCGGCAAGCTTTAACAGGCAAGCATTTCCCCTATACTCCTGTCCCTGCAGGAGTCGCTCACCTATTTTATTTTGCCTTCTCCCTCATGCTGTCCTTAAGTTGCGTTCTTGTCACGTGTCCTTCCACTTGTTACCTCAAGCAGCCCATATTGCCACCACCACCTCCTATGGCTATTGTTTGGTTTTGGGTCTGCCTTGCGAGTCGTAGTGCATGCTAGTGCTTGTTTTATCTCGTTACCGTTGTTGTTATCTTATCGGGTTATATGTTGGGTTGTTGGGAGGTTATCACATGCTATATCAGTTGTTGGAGATACACATGCTTTACTTAATTGTTAACAACTAAAATTGTAAGCAGAGGCATCTGTGAGCCCCTTTGCGAAAGCATCGGAACTTTGACTCGCTAATGTCCCCTAGGACCCGAGTTCTTGTTATCTGTTCCGAGATTGAGTGCTCTACCCATGCGTGGGGATTCACTGGGACCCCCCTCACCCATTACCTTTTCTCAAGTTAGTTGAAAAGGGGGCCACAACCTTGGTTTTATTTGGTGCACGCATATTTATTACTGTTGCCTTCGGGTGTTTACTTCCTGTTGCCTTCGGGTGGTTTATTTCTGCATCGCATCGCATAATTGCTAGACGACTTATCTAGTGCTTGGCCGTTAGTGCCCGCCTAGACGCCTACACAACCTCTCGGGTCCGTCTCGGAGTACGGCCGGACTTCGTCACGGGTAGCTTAGTTGGGTGGCCCCCTAGACTTTCTTGTTGAACTCGGGAACGGTCTTGTTGTGAGACTCCGCCGTAATTAAGCGGGTTCGAGCATGCGTATGGTTACATTTGGGCAACCCCTGCAGGGTGTACATCTTATCGATAAGCCGTGTCCGCGGTTACGGACGACTTGGAATTGTATAGCTTGATCATAGAACAACTTACACCGTTATCTTGTTGCTAATAATCTGATAATAACTTGCGTAGTAATATAGCCTTACTACAACCGTTACCCAATAAAACTTGTCCACCGTTGAGTGCCTTTTACATTGCCTCTTCGCAATTGTTGAAGGGGATATGTGTAATCGGCTGGGTTATGTTTGTGTAGTATTTTATCTGTTACCTTATGCGCTCTCTCACCTTCTCTGATTAGACGATTGTTGTAGAGTGTCTCTATAGGTTTTTAGTGCTTGCGCTGCCGCTAAACTCCACCATATTGCCTATGACGTTCCTCTTGCGTCCTCTAAGTCCCCTGCGTGCCTTAAGTACAAAGGACGACTGGTTGACGAATGCTTATACGTCTTGAAGTCTTGTTAAGTACGAACCCGTACTTATTGCTGCTTCTACGGGATATAACCGGGCAGGTATGAAGATATGTTCGATGAAGATGACGTTAGCAAGGTTACCCTTCCGGCTTGGCTCGGGCAGGGTTATGGACGCCATCGGTTATCTTCGGGACTCTTAGTCCAATTTGTATCTTGTCCGTACTCGGACGTATTCGATCTTCTCGTCCGATTTGGATCTTTGTATTGTATATTTGTATCTTGACTCGTTGGAGTCGTTGTTGTAATATATGTATCTTGTGGGCTCTATTGTAATCCTGTTGTAATGTTACCGCTCGTGTTAATTCCTCTGGCATCACGTGTGTGATTCGTCGCGCACGTCGTGTCAGAGGGCGTCTCTGGATCGATATCGTGCGGATTTCGGCGGGATCGCTGGAATCCTCATGGTACCGGTTTCGGGGCGTCACAAGTTGGTATCAGAGCCTCAGGTTGCGGTACCCCACTAGTCCAGCCTGTAGGATAACCTTGCCAATGGTCGTTAAGTTTAGAGTGTCAAAACTATTTTCTAAAATTCGTTGGATAGTTCTGATTAGCTCTGATTTTTCTCCTTACCTATATTCTTTCTCATCTTATCTTCGCGAGTTTTGAGTCTTCTCTCTTATATATCTGGGTTCTCTGAGTCTTAGGTTCCGACGTGGGTTGGATGATCTTTGCCCCTCACCTACTAGGTCCGACTTTCTGAGGATCCCGACGGAAGCGCATCATCAACAGCGGAACAACGACTTCTTGTTAGTGGTGTCGCCCGATCTACGTGGAGCAAGAACTCTTGTTAGTGGTGTCGAGGAGATCGACACGTCGCCAGAAGATCCGATAGTTCACCTCTCTCCCCCGTACCTTGAGGTGGAACCTCGGGGCGAGGTTCCTTGTTAGTGGTGTCGATTGTAACGGCCCCGGGTAGCACCCATATTAGAATTGTTTGTTGTTTTCTTTTATGCATCATCATGCATCATGCATCATGCATCATATCATCCATGTTCTCACTAAATAAAATTATTTTATAAAGCCTATCTATTTTGTTTTCCTCTCATATGGTTTATATAATAAACCTTCCTTTGTCTATTCATTTAAGAAACCCTAAAACCCAACTATTTTATTTTGCTATAATATGGTTGGCAATGATAGCCATTACTTTTATGTTTTTCTCCACCTCTGTATTCAAAATTCAAACTTTGGTTTAACTTGATTTCCAATCATTTGCAAAACAGTTTTCAAAAGAGAAAAAGGATGTTTTAAATAAAACAAAACCCTTCCCTCCAACCTCGGGCCTTTCTCTCCACCGACCAGCCCAGGCCCACCTCCCTCCTCCTTCGGCCCATCTCTCTTTCTCTTTCTCTCTTCCTTCTCTCCCCAGCCCATCTTCTTCTCTTCCTGGCCCAGCTCTCTCTTTCCCTCTAGCCCACCGTCTCCACCTCATCTAGCCCAAGACCACGAGCCCGCGTACCCCTTCGGTGCCCCTCACCTTTTCGTCCTCGATGGGAGACGACAACCAAAGACACGCGAAGGCGTGAGCCTCTTCCTCGGTCGACGACGACTGCGTGGTCCTCCCTCACCACCGACGCCCCACCTCACCTCGCTCCCTCCCTCTCTTTATCTCTCGCCCGGACCGCATTTTTTCCCCTCTCTCACGCCTCCCTCGCCCCTTTCTTTCTTCATCCGCAAGCAAGCGGGGAGTTCTCCCCAACAACCACCACCACCGTGAGCTCCTCCATGGCGCCGTCGCATCCGGCCGTCCCTAGCCTCGCCGCTGCCACCATCGGGACCGCCTCGACGTCCTCTCGCCTCCTCCCCAACGGAATCGAGCTCGTGTGGCCCGTAGAGACGCCACGCTCGCCGTTTCTCCCCGTCGGCCTCCGGTGTTCTTCCTCAAAATACGGCGAACGTCGACCTCCCCGGCGCCGAGGACCGCACGTCGAGTTTCCTGGTAACAAGGCGCCCGTCCCAGACATCTTCCTGCCCCTCCTAGACCCCTGTTTCGCTCTCTCCCGTGATGACCCGTTCCTTCGGCCGCAGATCTTCACCGCCGGCGGTCCTCCGGCGACCTTCCGTGGGCGGTGCCGCCCTCCCTTGAACCACGCCGTCGAGGCGCACCTCACGCGCCAGCTCTTGTATCCGGGGAAGCCCCGCGACGCCGCTCTCTTCCTCGCCAACCGCGGTGACCGCGTTCTCTGGAACGCGCGCGGCAAGCTGCGCGTCGAGCACCTGGAGTGCAGCCGCAGATGGTTGGCCAGCTCAGCGCGCCACGTCATCCACCCGGACCCACCCATCAGCCGCTCGGGTTAGAACACCCCTCGGTGAGAAAACCCCCCAGCCTCAGATCTGTCCTCTTCACATCTAGGCCCCTGCTAGTTTTCCTTTTCAACCCGCCGTCCCTGGCACTTGCACTCTTTTGAAAACCCCCTGTAACTTCCTGAAACCAACCCGCAGTCCTTATACCTGTCTGTATTTTCGTTCAAGTCCTTTTCTTTTAAAAACAAAATCTGTTTATCTATTTTATACAATAAATACTAATCTGCTAATAACTTTTAATCTGTAACTCCAAATTAAAAGTGTTGTATATGAAAATTGATCAGAAAAATGCAAGGATCATGAATATGCCATCCATGCTTGCTGTTGCATCATGCATCATATAATTTCGTGCTAGTTTGCATTATCACCTAATATGGAACATATGGAATATGTGGGATATCATATAAAGGTTATCCCGGTTCCATTTAACTTTGAAGTAGCGCACCCCTGCCATGTCTATGCCATGCTAATCAACAATTAAAATTGCCGGTAGGAGTGCAACTCAAACCTTAATTGTTTGTCCGGGGTTCCGATCCCGCTTAAATTGGTTAAGTGCATCGCATCATCCTTGCCATGTCATGCATACCATCTTGATCATGCTGGTTCTTCTTCCGTAGTAGTAAGACTTGCATACGTTTTGTGTTCCAGCATTTGCTTCTTCCCGGATAGGATCGCGAAGTGGTGTGGTGAGATACGACAAGTCCTCCGGATGTTTCCTCGACAAGCTTTAACAGGCAAGCATTTCCCCTATACTCCTGTCCCTGCAGGAGTCGCTCACCTATTTTATTTTGCCTTCTCCCTCATGCTATCCTTAAGTTGCGTTCTTGTCACGTGTCCTTCCACTTGTTACCTCAAGCAGCCCATATTGCCACCACCACCTCCTATGGCTATTGTTTGGTTTTGGGTCTGCCTTGCGAGTCGTAGTGCATGCTAGTGCTGTTTTATCTCGTTACCGTTGTTGTTATCTTATCGGGTTATATGTTGGGTTGTTGGGAGGTTATCACATGCTATATCAGTTGTTGGAGATACACATGCTTTACTTAATTGTTAACAACTAAAATTGTAAGCAGAGGCATCTGTGAGCCCCTTTGCGAAAGCATCGGAACTTTGACTCGCTAATGTCCCCTAGGACCCGAGTTCTTGTTATCTGTTCCGAGATTGAGCGCTCTACCCATGCGTGGGGATTCACTGGGACCCCCTCACCCATTACCTTTTCTCAAGTTAGTTGAAAAGGGGGCCACAACCTTGGTTTTATTTGGTGCACGCATATTTATTACCTGTTGCCTTCGGGTGTTTACTTCCTGTTGCCTTCGGGTGGTTTATTTCTGTACCGCACTCGCATAATTGCTAGACGACTTATCTAGTGCTTGGCCGTTAGTGCCCGCCTAGACGCCTACGCAACCTCTGGGTCCGTCTCGGAGTACGGCCGGACTTCGTCACGGGTAGCTTAGTTGGGTGGCCCCCCTAGACTTTCTTGTTGAACTGGGAACGGTCTTGTTGTGAGACTCCGCCGTAATTAAGCGGGTTCGAGCATGCGTATGGTTACATTTGGGCAACCCCTGCAGGGTGTACATCTTATCGATAAGCCGTGTCCGCGGTTACGGACGACTTGGAATTGTATAGCTTGATCATAGAACAACTTACACCGTTATCTTGTTGCTAATAATCTGATAATAACTTGCGTAGTAATATAGCCTTACTACAACCGTTACCCAATAAAACTTGTCCACCGTTGAGTGCCTTTTACATTGCCTCTTCGCAATTGTTGAAGGGGATATGTGTAATCGGTCGGGTTATGTTTGTGTAGTATTTTATCTCGTTACCTTATGCGCTCTCTCACCTTCTCTGATTAGACGATTGTTGTAGAGTGTCTCTATAGGTTTTTAGTGCTTGCGCTGCCGCTAAACTCCACCATATTGCCTATGACGTTCCTCTTGCGTCCTCTAAGTCCCCTGCGTGCCTCAAGTACAAAGGACGACTGGTTGACGAATGCTTATACGTCTTGAAGTCTTGTTAAGTACGAACCCGTACTTATTGCTGCCTCTACGGGATATAACCGGGCAGGTATGAAGATATGTTCGATGAAGACGACGTTAGCAAGGTTACCCTTCCGGCTTGGCCTGGGCAGGGTTATGGACGCCACTGGTTATCTTCAGGACTCTTAGTCCAATTTGTATCTTGTCCGTACTCGGACGTATTTGATCTTCGACATGATTCGGATCTTTGTATTGTATATTTGTATCTTGACTCGTTGGAGTCGTTGTTGTAATATATGTATCTTGTGGGCTCTATTGTAATCCTGTTGTAATGTTACCGCTCGTGTTAATTCCTCTGGCATCACGTGTGTGATTCGTCGCGCACGTCGTGTCGGAGGGCGTCTCTGGATCGATATCGTGCGGATTTCGGCGGGATCGCTGGAATCCTCATGGTACCATGACTGATGATTACCTTACATTCCATACTCCATTAAACCCTACTAGTGTGAGATACTTATGAACCATCCTATTTAGGAACCAACCATTCTCTACTTAGAAATCCTATAGCTAATCCAAGATAACCTCAACCTTAATTATAATACTTCTTCTTACTTAAGAAGTATGTTCTTCAAAAGTTATTCTTTTGAAGAAAATAAAGAATCATCATCAACCCTGCTTATAGGACATATAAAACCTAGCTATCTATTAGCACTAAGATATATCACCATAATAGCAACCATTAATTGCTTAAGATACTTATGCTTCACTAAAACCATACAAGCCCTAGTTATTAATAAATCCAGCATTGTTGAGATCCAACCAATACTTACTCTAGAACTCAATTAGAACCATAGTAAACCATAGAACTCCACAACCTTACTTATCATACTTGTTCTTTATCAAAGAACATGTTCTTCAAAAGTTATTCTTTTGAAGTACATGATAATTAATCATTAACCATGCCATATAGTGCTAAAACCAATCACTATTCATTACATGTTAGGATTACACCAAATGTTATAGTTGTGTGCTATTAATATTATTATTATGATATATTGCAACACCTGTTTATGATACCATGTAACCACACCTGAATAAGAACCTTGTATGAGAATCACTCTAAAAGTGCAACACACCTGAACTAATCATTACCACTCACTAATCCTAAATCATCGGGGTTAGGTCACGCTTAGAACGATTGCATCGCATGCTTATGCATTATTGCATCCTTGCCAATCTTTTAAACATCGTCCTTACCGGACGATGATGCTATTTCAGAATTTGGAGTTATTGCGTATCGAAGACCTTGCCTGCATAATCTTGCAGTCAAGAAAGGCAAGTTCATCGCTTGCTCATGTCAATTGAGTATTTTTACCAAATTACTTGCAAAGTACTATATTTATCACTATTGCATAAAAACAAAACCACTATTTTCATAACTATGAATATGACTATGTGGTGGGCAATGGAACCATGGATTGTGTTGATATGGTGGAGGTTCCATTGCAAGGGTTTATATCCATCTAGGATTAAACAACAAATGTCGTCCAGTGATTCTTGTGCCGTAATACCCGTGTTAACCATAAGATCCGGAGTGGGACGGAGTAGTCAAAAGTGTTTCCACCTCTCGTTCATCAACGGATGCGCTTTACCGTAGTACACTTGTAATCCAAGGGGGCAAGCGGTGAGGCTGGGGAGTCCTAAGTCCCCACGGCATTGTCCGTAGTACACTTGTCGCCCGAAGGAGCAAGCGGTGAGGCTGGGGAGTGATGGCGTGTAACTCACACGTTCGTTGGGAACCCCAAGAGGAAGGTATGATGCGCACAGCAGCAAGTTTTCCCTCAGAAAGAAACCAAGGTTTATCGAACCAGGAGGAGCCAAGAAGCACGTTGAAGGTTGATGGCGGCGGGATGTAGTGCGGCGCAACACCAGGGATTCCGGCGCCAACGTGGAACCCGCACAACACAACCAAAGTACTTTGCCCCAACGAAACAGTGAGGTTGTCAATCTCACCGGCTTGCTGTAACAAAGGATTAACCGTATTGTGTGGAAGATGATTGTTTGCAAGAAAACGAGTAAAGAACAAGTATTGCAGCAGATTTGTATTTCGAGTATAAAAGAATGGACCGGGGTCCACAGTTCACTAGAGGTGTCTCTCCCATAAGATAAAAGCATGTTGGGTGAACAAATTACAGTCGGGCAATTGACAAATAGAGAGGGCATAACAATGCACATACATGTCATGATAAATATAGTGAGATTTAATTGGGCATTACGACAAAGTACATAGACCGCCATCCAACCGCATCTATGCCTAAAAAGTCCACCTTCAGAGTTATCATCCGAACCCCTTCCAGTATTAAGTTGCAAAGCAACAGACAATTGCATTAAGTATGGTGCGTAATGTAATCAACAACTACATCCTTAGACATAGCATCAATGTTTTATCCCTAGTGGCAACGAGCACAACACAACCTTAGAACTTTCCGTCACTCGTCCCAGGTATCAATGTAGGCATGAACCCACTATCGAGCATAAATACTCCCTCTTGGAGTTAAGAGCAAAAACTTGGCCGAGCCTCTACTAATAACGGAGAGCATGCAAGATCATAAACAACACATAGGTAATAACTTGATAATTAACATAACATAGTATTCTCTATCCATCGGATCCCGACAAACACAACATATAGTATTACGGATAGATGATCTTGATCATGTTAGGCAGCTCACAAGATCCAACAATGAAGCACAATGAGGAGAAGACAACCATCTAGCTACTGCTATGGACCCATAGTCCAGGGGTGAACTACTCACTCATCACTCCGGAGGCGACCATGGCGGTGAAGAGTCCTCCGGGAGATGGATCCCCTCTCCGGCAGGGTGCCGGAGGAGATCTCCAGAATCCCCCAAGATGGGATTGGCGGCGGCGGCGTCTCTGGAAGGTTTTCCGTATCGTGGTTCTTCGTTTTGGGGTTTTCGCGACGGAGACTATAAGTAGGCGGAAGGGCAGAGTCGGAGGGCTGACGAGGGGCCCACACCATAGGGCGGCGCGGGCCCCCCTCTGGCCGCGTGGCCCTATGGTGGCGGCGCCTCGTCGCCCCACTTCGTATCCCTTTCGGTCTTCTGGAAGCTTCGTGGCAAAATAGGACCCTGGGCGTTGATTTCGTCCAATTCCGAGAATATTTCGTTACTAGGATTTCTGAAACCAAAAACAGCAGAAAACAGCATCTGGCTCTTCGGCATCTTGTTAATAGGTTAGTTCCAGAAAATGCACGAATATGACATAAAGTGTGCATAAAACATGTAGGTATCATCAATAATATGGCATGGAACATAAGAAATTATCGATACGTCGGAGACGTATCAGCATCCCCAAGCTTAGTTCTCGCTCGTCCCGAGCAGGTAAAACGGTAACAAAGATAATTTCCGAAGTGACATGCCATCATAACCTTGATCATACTATTTGTAAACATATGTAATGAATGCAGCGATCAAAACAATGGTAATGACATGAGTAAACAAGTGAATCATAAAGCAAAGACTTTTCATGAATAGTACTTCAAGACAAGCATCAATAAGTCTTGCATAAGAGTTAACTCATAAAGCAATAAATCAAAGTAAAGGTATTGAAGCAACACAAAGGAAGATTAAGTTTCAGCGGTTGCTTTCAACTTGTAACATGTATATCTCATGGATAATTGTCAACATAGAGTAATATAACAAGTGCAATATGCAAGTATGTAGGAATCAATGCACAGTTCACACAAGTGTTTGCTTCTTGAGATGGAGAGAAATAGGTGAACTGACTCAACATAAAAGTAAAAAGAATGGTCCTTCAAAGAGGAAAGCATCGATTGCTATATTTGTGCTAGAGCTTTTATTTTGAAAACATGAAACAATTTTGTCAACGGTAGTAATAAAGCATATGAGTTATGTAAATTATATCTTACAAGTTGCAAGCCTCATGCATAGTATACTAATAGTGCCCGCACCTTGTCCTAATTAGCTTGGACTACCGGATCATTGCAATACACATGTTTTAACCAAGTGTCACAATGGGGTACCTCCATGCCGCCCGTACAAAGGTCTAAGGAGAAAGCTCGCATTTTGGATTTCTCGCTTTTGATTATTCTCAACTTAGACATCCATACCGGGACAACATGGACAACGAGATAATGGACTCCTCTTAAATGCATAAGCATGTGGCAACAATTATTATTCTCATATGAGATTGAGGATATATGTCCAAAACTGAAACTTCCACCATGAATCATGGCTTTAGTTAGCGGCCCAATGTTCTTCTCTAACAATATGCATGCTCCAACCATTAAGGTGGTAGATCTCTCTTACTTCAGACAAGACGGACATGCATAGCAACTCACATGATATTCAACAAAGAGTAGTTGATGGTGTCCCCAGAAGCATGGTTATCGCACAACAAGCAACTTAATAAGAGATAAAGTGCATAAGTACATATTCAATAGCACAATAGTTTTTAAGCTATTTGTCCCATGAGCTATATATTGCAAAGGTGAATGATGGAATTTTAAAGGTAGCACTCAAGCAATTTACTTTGGAATGGCGGATAAATACCATGTAGTAGGTAGGTATGGTGGACACAAATGGCATAGTGGTTGGCTCAAGGATTTTGGATGCATGAGAAGTATTCCCTCTCGATACAAGGTTTTAGGCTAGCAAGGTTATTTGAAACAAACACAAGGATGAACGGTGCAGCAAAACTCACATAAAAGACATATTATAAACATTATAAGACTCTACACCGTCTTCCTTGTTGTTCAAAACTCAATACTAGATGTTATCTAGACTCTAGGGAAACCAAATATGCAAACCAAATTAGCAAGCTTTAAGTGTTTCTTCATTAATGGGTGCAAAGTATATGATGCATGAGCTTAAACATGAGCACAACAATTGCCAAGTATCAAATTATCCAAGACATTTTAGAGTTATTACATGTAGCATTTTCCAATTCCAACCATATAACAATTTAACGAAGAAGAAACTTCGCCATGAATACTATGAGTAAAGCCTAAGGACATACTTGTCCATATGCTACAGCGGAGCGTGTCTCTCTCCCACAAAGTGAATGCTAGGATCCATTTTATTCAAACAAAACAAAAACAAAAACAAACCGACGCTCCAAGCAAAGTGCATAAGATGTGACGGAATAAAAATATAGTTTCGGGGGAGGAACTCGATAATGTTGTCGATGAAGAAGGGGATGCCTTGGGCATCCCCAAGCTTAGACGCTTGAGTCTTCTTCGAATATGCAGGGGTGAACCACCGGGTCATCTCCAAGCTTAGAGCTTTCACTCTCCTTGATCATATTGCATCATACTCCTCTCTTGATCCTTGAAAACTTCCTCCACACCAAACTCGAAACAACTCATTAGAGGGTTAGTGCACAATAAAAATTAACATGTTCAGAGGTGACACAATCATTCTTAACACTTCTGGACATTGCATAAAGCTACTTGGACATTAATGGATCAAAGAAATTCATCCAACATAGCAAAAGAGGCAATGCGAAATAAAAGGCAGAATCTGTCAAAACAGAACAGTCCGTAAAGATGGATTTTATTAGGGCACCATACTTGCTCAAATGAAAATGCCCAAATTGAATGAAAGTTGCGTACATATCTGAGGATCACTCACGTAAATTGGCTTAATTTTCTGAGTTACCTACAGAGAATTAGACCCAGATTCGTGACAGCAAAGAAATCTGTTTCTGCGCAGTAATCCAAATCTAGTATTCACTTTACTATCAAAGACTTTTCTTGGCACAAAAAAACTCAAAACTAAGATAATGAGAGGTTGCTACAGTAGTAAACAACTTCCAAGACTCAAATATAAAACAAAAATACTGTAGTAAAAACATGGGTTGTCTCCCATAAGCGCTTTTCTTTAACGCCTTTCAGCTAGGCGCGAAAGTGTATATCAAGTATTATCAAAGGATGGTGCATCTACAGCGGGGTTTGGAGTTTTCTCAACCATGCATAGTATATTGGATACATAAGTTTCAGCGTCTCCCTTTTCATTAGTCTTGGGCTTGCTACTCTCATCGAAAAAAAATTCAGGAACAAGCCAAGCATAGTTATTTTCTAGTGCATCATTCATAGCTAGGAGTTTACATGGTATTGGTGCTTTGATCTCCCCACCATCATTAGTATTATTAGTGTACCTTATTCTATCCATGTCCATTTTTTCAAGGAGATCAACAAAATTAGTATGAGAACCAAGCATATTAAACTTAGCAAAGACCTTTCTAGCCTCTCTTGCTAGACCACCAAATTCTCTAAGAAGGGTTTCTAAAACAAAATCTTTCTTTTCCCCCTCTTCCATATCACCGAGTGTAAGAAACATGTGTTGGATTATAGGATTGAGATTAACAAATTTAGTTTCCAACATGCGAACTAAAGCAGCAGCAGCAATTTCATAAGTAGGAGCAAGTTCTACCAAGTGTCTATCTTCAAAATTTTCAACGGTACTAACATGACTGAAAAATTCTTCTATATTGTTTCTCCCAATTATAGACCCGCGTCCTACCGGTATGTCTTTTGTGGTAAAATTAAAAGGAAACATGATGAATCAAGTAAAGTAAATGCAAGTAACTAATTTTTTTGTGTTTTTGATATAGAGTGCAAGACAATAAATGAAGTAAAGCTAGCAACTAATTTTTTGTGTTTTGATATAAGTGCAGCAAACAAAGTAGTAAATAAAATAAAGCAAGACAAAAACAAAGTAAAGAGGTTGAGAAGTGGAGACTCCCCTTGCAGCGTGTCTTGATCTCCCCGGCAACGGCGCCAGAAAAAGAGCTTGATGGCGTGTAACTCACACGTTCGTTGGGAACCCCAAGAGGAAGGTATGATGCGCACAACAGCAAGTTTTCCCTCAGAAAGAAACCAAGGTTATCGAACCAGGAGGAGCCAAGAAGCACGTTGAAGGTTGATGGCGGCGGGATGTAGTGCGGCGCAACACCAGGGATTCCGGCGCCAACGTGGAACCCGCACAACACAACCAAAGTACTTTGCCCCAACGAAACAGTGAGGCTGGGTTGACCACCGGAG
>NC_061510.1:159141698-159167483 GCF_022539505.1 Lolium rigidum | reverse complement strand
GAACCATGCCAATATGTGAAGCTGACTATGTCGGTAGTGCAAGATTTTAAATTCAATTGGTCACGGTCTAACCCCATGGTTCGAGTACAAAATTTATAATAAAACTGTCAACTTGCCATTCAGTGATTTTTGTGCAGCAATCAAAGTGCCGCAATGGGGATCATGCGAGAAGATAAAGGGATCGCCGCAAGAGCTCTTGGACCTCTTCAAGATGATTTGTCATGGAAGGAGTTTCTCAGGGGATGATGGTAAAATCAGTAGTATTCATTTCCCAGCTATTCGTTATTTCGCCTATTTCATTACCAAGTGCGTTCTAGCGAGAAAGATTGGAGGTAAAATAACTATCCCGGATCTAGCCTTTCTAGCTGCTCTGCATTACAAGGTAATAGGACTTATAACTTGGGAGCTTTGATAGCCAACGGACTTGCCACTAATCGTGATAAGGGAGGAATTTGTGGAGGTCTCATCGCCTCTCGTTTATTAGCTATGCATAATGTGAGACCTCACGAGTCTTGATATTCCGCTCCCTATGGAGAAACTTGACATAGCTTCCATGATTAAGCATGAATTTCTTTCTAATTCGTCTAATGTTGGGAACCTGTCTTATAGAATAACATTTTACAAGAAATCTTGGACAAAGACTAAGAAAGTTGAGAAATTAGTAGGATTACTGCACCTTCTCTGTTTAACCTTGATTTCGGGGGGATTGGTCGGTCACGGAAAGTGCAGTTAATGCATACATCGAGGGAGGAAGCCATCGTGCACGAGACAACACGGATGAGGTCGAGGAACACCTCGACTCGTCATCCGATGCAGCAAGCTCTTCGCATCTACCAGCTGGGTATGAGGAACCTCCACGCTTTTCTTCTGCATCGGTACCTTATTATGACTACTCCACATATGATCCACCGGCGTGGAACCCGGGCCCTCGATGGGATTGAACTCCACTTAGGCCAAAAGCCTAAGCTTGGGGGAGGTATACCGGCATCACTCATTCTTTGCATATTATGATTGCTGGATACTTGTATATACTTGTTTAGTCTCTTTGAGTGGTTTTCTAATGAGAGGAAGATGATGTTTGGGGAAGTGCTGCCTGAAAACAGATTCTGGGCTGTTACCGTAAAAATTCGTGTGCCCAGCCAGAACGTTATTTTGAGTTGCAAATTTTTGTGCATGTTCCCCAGGTTGTTATCTAACTTTCATTAGTTGAGCACTTTTTGAACTGAGCAACGTAAGATTTTTGTAAAAATCGATTTCTGTACTGCTGTCAGGTTTTGGCAGATTTCTGCCATCTTGCTTTTCTGTGTTTCTTTTAGTTTGTTATTTCTTGTTTCCGCTTTGTTTCTTTCCCAAAACACAAAAAGACCAAAAATATTTCTGTTGTTTCTCTTCATCATTTGTTTATCTTGGTTTTTGCATTTGTTTCGCTTTATTTGCTATTGCTAGTTTGCTATAAGAAAACCCAAAAGATTTTGCTTTGTTTGCTTGTTTCCTTTTGTTCTTATTCTCAAATTCGAAAACACCAAAAATATTTGCTGTTCTTCTTTGGTTTGTAAAGTTCATCATGAGTTCAATGGTTTTCGGTGGCTGGAGCGTGGTTTTCATTTCATATTATCCAAGCTACACAAGTGAAAAGGCAATAATGACGATCTACGACAATCCGATTGTGGTGAGAGGCTGGTATGAACTCTATTTGTTTTCATTTTTGTACATATACTCATCCATGTGAGCATGCTTAGTTGGTTCATGTGAGGTATATGTTATTTAAGAAAGTCTAGTAGTTCATGATCTCTCATGATTAGCTCCAATTTATTAATATGAGTAGCATGTCATGGATGTTTGCTTGCATTGTTTTATTCATAAGTAAGTATGGCATTGTGGTATCCTCCTCTGAATAATTCATTTATATCGACTTGCCACATGCTCACGCATGTATATGACTGAACAAGAGTCAATTAAGCCTCAATGATTTACATTGCTTCAGAGTTCTTGTATCACTTTTATGCCTCAGTTAATTTATTTTGCCGCAAGCATGATTATGACGATTCTTGCTCTCTTGATTTGTCGCTCCCTAGTCTTTTGCTAGCCTTCACTTGTACTGAGCGGGAACGCTGCTCGTGCCTCCAAACACATGAAAACCAAGTTATTCCGAGTGTCCACCATAAATACCTATGCATGGCATTTCAAACCATTCCAAGTAAATTCTCATGCGCTACCTTTAAAACCTTCAAAATGCATCTTAATTTGTGTTAATGTTTCATAGCTCATGAGGAAGTATGTGGTGTTTAGCTTTCAACCTTGTCATTTACTTTTGACGGACTCTCATATGGAATAGTGGCACATCCGCTTATCCAATAATTTTGCAAAAAGAGCTGGCAATGGGATTCCCGATCCGAATTAATTAACTTAAATAGACACTCCTCCATGGTTTGTGATTGTTGGACGGCACCCGAAGGATTCGGTTAGCCATGGCTTGTGTAAGCAAAGGTTGGGGGAGTGTCATCATCATAATAAAACTAAACTAAAAAGGCACTCCTTCATGGTATGTGATTGTTGGCGAGGCACCCGAGGATTCGGTTAGCCATGGTTTGTGTAAGAAAGGTTGGAAGGAGTGCCACATAAACATGCAAATAATTCATGGGAGCCGCTCTTGAAAGTCCGGTTGGCGAGGTAGTTGGTGTACCCATTACCATTCGTTGACAACAACAAACACCTCTCAAAATAATTTTACTCCTACTTTACAAATGAAAAGCTCTAGCGCATGTTAATCCCTGCTTCCCTCTGCGAAGGGTCAATCTTTTACTTTTATGTTGTGTCTCCATTATTTCTTTGAGCACTTTCTTGAGAGCACAAGCTGTCATTCTTAGTATAATATGCTTGTCTCAAAATATGATTGATTGTGGTATAACTTTGATGCTTTTATCTTTGACAATCACTACTTCTAGTCTTTCTATGAACTCCAGAGGTGCCGGGCATTTATGTTTTGCCAATCAAATACGAGCAAGCGAGATACCACTTTATCATACTCTCTTATGAACATTGCAATCCTGCTTATATACATGATTCATGATGCTTATTATTAATTGTTGGTACCTCTTCATGATTGACATAGGCTGTTAGATGATCTTATTTGCATGTATCTTATTATGAACTGCTTGAGTATTAGCCATATCATGAGAATATATACATCATATGAGCAAATGTGTTCGTGAAAGTTCTTTTATCGCTCGGTTGTTAAGCTGAATTGCTTGAGGACAAGCAATAAGCTAAGCTTGGGGGAGTTGATACGTCCAAAACGTATCTACTTTCCCGAACACTTTGCTATTGTTTTGCCTCTAATTTGTGTATTTTGGATGCAACTAACACGGACTAACGCTGTTTTCAGCGAACCTGTTCTGGTGTCTCGTTTTTGTGCGAAATCCAACTTTCGGGAAAAACCTCGGGATTTTGACGAAAGGGCCTATTTTCCCGGAATAATGACGGAGCCGGAAGGGCAATTGAAGTGGAGGCCGAGGGCCCCACACTACATGGCGGCGCGGCCCGGGGGGCCCGCGCGGCCATGAGGTGTGGCCCCCTCGGTCGGCCTCCGACGCCCCCCTTCGGACTACTTATTCGCCTCGACCTAAAAACGCACGGGAAGAAGTCGAAGTCGCCAGAAACCCTCCAGAACGCCGCCACATCGCGAAACTCCGTCGCGGGAGCCAGAAGTCTCCGTTCTGGCACTCCGCCGGGACGGGGAATTGGAGGAGATCATCACCGCCATCACCGCCAACGCCTCTCCATCAACCAGCAATGTTTCCCCCATCCATGTGTGAGTAATTCCCCCGCTGTAGGCCGAAGGGGATGGTAGGGATTGGATGAGATTGGTCATGTAATAGCATAAGATTGTTAGGGCATAGTGCCTAGTGTCCGTAGATGGTACTTTTATGATATTGTTGCAACTTGTTATGCTTAATGCTTGTCACTAGGGCCCGAGTGCCATGATCTCAGATCTGAACATGTTATTGATTCATGAAGATATTCGTTGTTTATGATCTTACCTGCAAGTTGTATACACATGTCGCTGTCCGGAACCAATGGCCCCGAAGTGACAAAAATCGGGACAACCGGAGGGGATGGTAGTGATGTGAGGATCACATGTGTTCACGGAGTGTTAATGCTTTGCTCCGGTACTCTATTAAAAGGAGTACCTTAATATCCAGTTAGTTTCCCTTGAGGCCGGCTGCCACCGGCTGGTAGGACAAAAGATGTTGTGCAAGTTTCTCATTGCGAGCACGTACGACTATAATTGGAACACATGCCTATTGATTGATTAGTACTTGGATACCGTTTTATTATTATACTGCAAATGCCCTGCTATGATTGTTACATGAGTTTCTCTCATCCATGCAACGCCAGTCATCAGATCCCCGTGCCTACGATATTTTAATCCTGCTGTTTACTAAAATCACTACTGCTGTCTTTGTTACTCTCTGTCTCGTTATTTCACTCACGCTATTGCTATAAAGCATTACTCTCGATAAACTCTTGCGAGCAAGTCTGTTTCCAGGTGCAGCTGAATTGACAACTCCGCTGTTAAGGCTTTCAAGTATTCTTTGTCTCCCCTTGTGTCGAATCAATAAATTGGGTAATACTTCCCTCGAAGACTCGTTGCGATCCCCTATACTTGTGGGTCATCGGGAGGAGTCCCAAGTGGACTCCCCCTTAGGGGGCCGGCCACCCCACATGGGAGGTGGAACTCCCACCTTGGTGGGAGTCCTAGCTTAGCTAGGTTCCCCCTCCTATGGAAGGTTTTTGGTTCGGGTCTTATTCGAAGACTTGGACACCACCTCTTGGGGTTCCACCTATATAATGAGGGCCAAGGGGGAGGGCCGGCCACCTCAAACACCACCAAGGTGGCCGCACCCTATAGTGGCCGGCGCCCCCTCTCCCCAAACCCGGCCGCCTCGCTCCTCCACTTCCCGCACGCTTAGCGAAGCTCCGCCGGACTTCTCCATCACCACCGACACCACGCCGTCGTGCTGTCGGATTCAAGAGGAGCTACTACTTCCGCTGCCCACCGGAACGGGGAGGTGGACGTCGTCTTCATCAACAACCGAACGTGTGACCGAGTACGGAGGTGCTGCCCGTTCGTGGCGCCGGAACCGATCGTGATCAAGATCTTCTACGCGCTTTTGCAAGCGGCAAGTGAACGTCTACCGCAGCAACAAGAGCCTCATCTTGTAGGCTTTGGAATCTCTTCAAGGGTGAGACTCGATACCCCCTCGTTGCTACCGTCTTCTAGATTGCATCTTGGCTTGGATTGCGTGTTCGCGGTAGGAAAATTTTTGTTTTCTATGCAACGTTATCCTACAATATGCGTATCACTACTATCGAGATCTAACAGAAATAAGCCATCCTTTTCAGGTGCTCGACCATAAAAGATATTATTCATAAAAATAGAACAACCATTATTCTCAGACTTGAATGAATAACCGTCTTGCATTAAACAAGATCCAGATATAATGTTCATGCTCAACGCGGGTACAAAATAACAATTATTTAGGCTTAAAACTAATCCCGAAGGTAGATGTAGAGGAAGTGTGCCGACAGCGATCACATCGACTTTGGATCCATTTCCAACGCGCATCGTCACTTCATCTTTCGGTAGTCTTCGTTTATTCTTTAGTTCCTGTTTCGAGTTACAAATATGAGCAACCGAACCAGTATCAAATACCCAGGTACTAGAACGAGAACCGGTGAGATAAACATCTATAACATGTATATCAGATATACCTTCTTTCTTCTTCTTGACAAGGCCGCTCTTCGGATCCGCCAAATACTTGGAGCAATTACGCTTCCAGTGTCCCTTCTCCTTGCAGTAATAACACTCGGACATCGGGCTTAGGGCCGTTCTTAGGTTTCATAGGAGGCGTGGCAGCTTTCTTGCCACCCTTCTTGAATTTTCCCTTAGACTTGCCCTGTTTCTTGAAGCTGGTGGTCTTGTTGACCATCAACACTTGGTGCTCTTTCTTGATCTCAATCTCAGCTAGCTTTTAGCATGCCAAAGAGTTCAGGTAACTCCTTGTTCATGTTCCGCATATTGTAGTTCATCACAAAGTTCTTGTAACTTGGTGGCAGTGATTGAAGGACACGATTAATCCCCAGTCTGTTAGGAATCACTATTCCCAAGTCATCGAGTTTCTTTGCATGCCCGGTCATGGCGAGCATGTGCTCACTGATGGAGCTGCCTTCTTCCATCATACAAGTGAAGAAATGTTTCGATGCTTCATAGCATTCCACGGCCGCATGAGTCTCAAAAATAGCTTTCAGCTCATTCATCAACTCATGAGGATCGTGGTGCTCAAAACGTTTTTGAAGATCGGATTCCAGACTGCACGGGGATGGCACACCGAACTTGAGAGTACCGAGTTTTCCGAGTCTCGTAAATAGCTTTTACTTCATCGGTTTCGGTTTCACGGGAGGGTCACCTAGCGGTGCATCAAGCACATATTGCAGATTTCCACCGGAGAGGAAAATCCTCACATGACGGAACCGGTCGGTGAAGTTGCTACCGTTGCTCTTAAGCTTTTCTTTCTCTAGGAGCTGGTTAAAATTGATTGGGGACGCCATCTCTACAACATATATTTGCAATAGTTTAGACTAAGTTTATGACAAATTGAGTTCAAATTTTAATTCAACATAATTAAAAATCTAGGTGAACTCCCACTCAAAACATTATCCCTCGCATTGTCTTAGTGATCACACGAACCAAATCCACCACACCATAGTCCGATCATCACGAGACAAGGTGTAATTTCAATGGCGAACACTCAAAGTGTTCATCATATCAATCATATGATTCATGCTCTACCTTTCGGTATCACGTGTTCCGAGACCATGTCTGTACATGCTAGGCTCGTCAAGGCCACCTTAGTATCCGCATGTGCAAAACTGGCTTGCACCCGTTGTATGCACTTGTTGATTCTATCACACCCGATCATCACGAGATGCTTCGAAACGACAAGTCTTGGCAACGGTGCTACTAAGGATGAACACTTTATTATCTTGAGATTTTAGTGAGGGATCATCTTATAATGCTACCGTCGCGATCTAAGCAAAATAAAATGCATAAAAGGATTAACATCACATGCAGTTCATATGTGATATGATATGGCCCTTTTGTCTTTGCGCCTTTGATCTTCATCTCCAAAGCACGGACATGATCTCCATCATCTTCGGGCATGATCTCCATCATCGTCGGCGAAGCACCAAGGTCAATGGCGCCGTCTTCATGATTGTCCTCCATGTAGCAACTATTACAACTACCTTGAAATACTACTCAACATGAAATTTAAAGACAACCATAAGGCTCCTGCCGGTTGCCACAATACAATAATGATCATCTCATACATATTCATCATCACATTATGGCCATATCACATCACCAAACCCTGCAAAAACAAGTTAGACGCTCTCTAATTTGGTTTGCATATTTTACGTGGTTTAGGGTTTTCGATATAGATCTAATCTACCTACGAACATGAACCACAACGTTGATACTAATGTTGTCAATAGAAGAGTAAATTGAATCTTTACTATAGTAGGAGAGACAGACACCCGCAAAGCCTCTTATGCAATACAAGTTGCATGTCGAACGAGGAACAAGTCTCATGAACGCGGTCATGTAAAGTTAGTCCGAGCCGCTTCATCCCACTATGCCATAAAGATGCAAAGTACTCAACTAAAGATAACAAGAGCATCAACGCCCACAAAACCATTGTGTTCTACTCGTGCAACCATCTATGCATAGACACGGCTCGATACCACTTGTAGGATAACGTTGCATAGAAAACAAAAATTTTCCTACCGCGAACACGCAATCCAAGCCAAGATGCAATCTAGAAGACGGTAGCAACGAGGGGGTATCGAGTCTCACCCTTGAAGAGATTCCAAAGCCTACAAGATGAGGCTCTTGTTGCTGCGGTAGACGTTCACTTGCCGCTTGCAAAAGCGCGTAGAAGATCTTGATCACGATCGGTTCCGGCGCCACGAACGGGCAGCACCTCCGTACTCGGTCACACGTTCGGTTGTTGATGAAGACGACGTCCACCTCCCGTTCCAGCGGGCAGCGGAAGTAGTAGCTCCTCTTGAATCCGACAGCACGACGGCGTGGTGTCGGTGGCGGTGGAGAACTCCGGCGGAGCTTCGCTAAAGCACGCGGGAGCTATGGAGGAGAAGGGGGCGGCTAGGGTTTGGGAGGGGGTGGCCGGCCTCAAGGGGGTGCGGCCAACTTGTGGCTTTGGTGCGGCCGGCCCCCTCCCCTATGCCCCTCATTATATAGGTGGATCCCCAAGAGTTGGTCTCCAAGTCTTCGAATAAGACCCGAACCAAAAACCTTCCATAGAGAGGAGGAAACCTAGCCTAGCTAGGACTCCCACCAAGGTGGGAGTTCCACCTCCCATATGGGGGGTGGCCGGCCCCCTAAGGGGAGTCCACTTGGGACTCCTCCCCCACTAGGGTTGGCCGGCCATGGAGGTGGAGTCCCATGTGGACTCCACCTTCCTTGGTGGTTTCTTCCGGACTTTTCTAGAACCTTCTAGAACCTTCCATAGAACCTTCCGCGACATTTTATTCACATAAAATGACATCCTATATATGAATCTTATTCTCCGGACCATCCGGAACTCCTCGTGATGTCCGGAATCCCATCCGAGACTTCGAACAATTACTTCGAACTCCATTCCATATTCAAGTTCTACTATTACAACATCAAACCTTAAGTGTGTCACCCTACGGTTCGTGAACTATGTGGACATGGGTGAGAACTCTCTCCGACCAATAACCAATAGCGGGATCTGGAGATCCATAATGGCTCCCACACATTCAACGATGACTTAGTGATCGAATGAACCATTCACATACGATACCAATTCCCTTTGTCACGCGATATTTTACTTGTCCGAGGTTTGATCATCGGTATCACTCTATACCTTGTTCAACCTCGTCTCCTAACAAGTACTCTTTACTCGTACCGTGGTATGTGGTCTCTTATGAACTTATTCATATGCTTGCAAGATATTAGACGACATTCCACCGAGAGGGCCCGCGAGTATATCTATCCGTCATCGGGATGGACAAATCCCGCTGTTGATCCATATGCCTCAACTCATATTTTCCGGATACTTAATCCCACCTTTATAACCACCCATTTACGCAGTGGCGTTTGATGTAATCAAAGTACCTTTCCGGTATAAGTGATTTACATGATCTCATGGTCGAAAGGACTAGGTAACTATGTATTTGAAAGCTTATAGCAAATAACTTAATGACGTGATCTTATGCTACGCTTAATTGGGTGTGTCCATTACATCATTCATATAATGATATAACCTTGTTATTAATAACATCCAATGTTCATGATTATGAAACTAATCATCTATTAATCAACAAGCTAGTTAAGAGGCTTACTAGGGACTCATTGTTGTTTACATATCACACATGTATCAATGTTTCGGTTAATACAATTATAGCATGGTATATAAACATTTATCATAAACATAAAGATATATAATAACCACTTTTATTATTGCCTCTTGGGCATATCTCCAACAGCCACCTCGTCCGCCTCCTCCGCCACCTGCGCAGTCTCCTCCGCGTGATGATTCTCCTCTGCACGATGATGATTCCCCTGTGCATGAGCAGTCTCCTCCGCGTGAGAATACTCCTCCGCCTCCTCCTCCTCGTCAGGAGACTCCGCCGCCTCCACCTAAGCAAAAGAGGAAGCTAACCGCGGCACCTCCTACAGCTCCGAAGAGATCATCAACTAAGATGAGGGCACAGACTCCAGAGTTGTTACCACATGAGCAGACTGAAGAGCAAAAGGCGTTTCTTGCGCCGAAGAAGATGTTTATTCCACCGCATACAGTGAAGCACTTTGCCGAGACGAGAATGAAGAGACCTGAGCTGAGAGCTGATTATGACCGCTCTCTTGGACAGTCCTCTAGAGCGAGCAAAGAAGCAAAAAAAAGTCGCCCAGCTTGGACAGCAGGACATTCAGGCCATACCCCACTTCGTCGTGCAGCCCTATGATGATCCAGAGAGGCTAGAGCTCAGGAAGCATCAGTTGAGTACGAAGATTATTATCCAACGGCTCAAGTGGTAAACAAGTATAGATACGGATCTGATCTCGTCAAACCTGGCGAGCTCGCGCGTCTAGGGACTCAGATGCGAAGGTTGCATGACTGGTACCCGAAAGCCTCGTCGAAGAGGTGATCGCTACCTCACGGTGTATCTTAGAGATGAGCATTACTTCCGGGGGGTCGAGGAGATAAACCTTGTGTTAGAAGAACTCGTTTCGAGTTATTCAATCAAGACGCCCTCGACAAAGTCTGTCATCGCTTGCTACCGCTCCGTAAGTGATTTATTTATGTAATTAAGTCTGTAGCTCAGCGCTCATTCATTTGCACTAACAATTATCCTCACTATATTCTTTGTGTATGCTATACAGAATGAAGAAGCTCGAATGCAAAAGAGGCAAGCTCCTACCACTGGGGTTCATAGACCCAGACACAGTTCATGAAGTTACGGTTCGAGACTTCGCCAAGGACACAGAGGACAACATGGTAATGTTTTTAGCGAAGCAAGCAAACAAAGAGGATATATACTTTCCCTACAACTTAAAGTGAGTGTTATATATAACATACGTTATGCTTGTGCACCTTCCACTTTATTCTCGTAATCATTGAGCTATGCTTGTGCAGATTCCACTTTATTCTCCTAATCATTGATCTTCACAAAGGAGTCGTAAAAGTCATGGACTCGAAACGTAAAGAATATGCGGAATGGGCGGACATGGCTGCCATCCTCCAGAGGTAATTTCAATAAATTTCGTATTGGCATCTTCATCTGTTCTAATTCGACGATATCATCAACTAATCAATAACTCATTTACTCATTATTTTTTGCCGGGCAGGGCTTGGAAACGGTTCATCACTACTGTTCTGGGTAAATGGAAACCGGAGCTTACATTTCAAGATTACCCTATAAGTAGAACTATATATATAGCTATGTCCGTGAAACTCTATATATGATATTTACTTTCAATACGATGCTTGATTATTAGTTTGATCGAACTATTTTTTTCGTAAAGTGTATGAGGCAGGAACCCGGGAATAACTTATGTGGATACTACGTCTGCACCTTCATTCGTGACATGGCCTGTCCCAAGGGTGGGGATGCCCGTATACACCACACTCGTGTACGATAACAAATTCTCACAATTATTTTAATTAGTACCATCTATTGTATTGAGTTACATTCATATATTGATCTCCTTTTTTAAATATAGATGATACGCCTGCGGGACACTCTCATAACGCAGGATCAAATACGAGCAATTCAAGAGGAAATCGCGGGATTCTTTCTTACCGAGGTCATTACCCCAGGTGGAGAGCACTATGCGAAGGTCATAGCTAGATGTTGAGCAACTTCGTAGAAGCTAATAGATTTAGTAAAGAGATCCGACTCTATATTGTAAATATGCATGCATTACGTGTACTGTTGACGATGTCTATATATATTCACGTCGATATTTTGTGGTTTCTTGAATGAGATATATGCATTGCTGAAACTCTGCCGCGGCTGAGAAACACCCTGTTTCTCTGCCGCGGCTGAGAAACGCTGCTACAGCCTAAACCTGTGCCGCGGCAGAGAACCATAGGCCCGGTTCGTACCACGAACCGGGACCAAAGGCCATCCACCGCGAGCTCCCTGGCCGCACCACGTGGCGACGCCTTTAGGCCCGGTGCAACTTTGAACCGGGACTAAAGGGGGGACCCTTTAGTCCCGCCTAATTGGTCCCGGTTTGGAAACCGGGACTGAAGGCCCAAATGGACCGGGCCTATAGCCCCGTTTTCCACTAGTGTTCTACGAAAATGATACGCCTTTCAATGGTGTTTTCTAGAAGGGGAAAAGTACTCCCTTGATCCATAATACCACGACAAAGGGAGTAGGGCGACTTCTTGTGGGCTTATATGGCTGCTTCTAGGTGCCAAACCGTCGAAGCCCAAAAGAACTCTTGGCTTATATCTGGCTTATTTTCACCGAGAAGCAAGCTCGCAGTGCAAAACGAGAAACTGGGTGAGGCCTTACGAAGCCGAACCGGTACATCAACCTGCCCTTGATTGCATTTTACAGCAAATGCCACTCCGAACGCAACATCCATCCCGAACGCATTCACCACAAAAGAAAAAATGAAAAAGAAAAAAGAAAACTAACCGCATCTTCTCCCAGACAACCATCCGGAACGCGACCTCTCCTCTCCTCTCGCTACTCGCTAGGGTTGGCAGCTCAATCGGCACCCGGCCCGTCGCCGCTCCGCCGCTCCACCGCCCCGACGCTCCACCATCGGCGTCCCCCGCTGCGACCTCTCCGCTCGCGGCCCGGCCGCGTCGAGCCGCAACCGCTCCTCTCGCAGTCGGCTCCGCCTCGATCCGCCGCCGGCGGCCCCGCCTATATCCATGATTTTCCATAAATTTCCATAGCGCAAGGATCGAGCGGGCCTCATATATCCATGATTTTCCATAATTTTTATTAGACTTTCCATAATTTTTTGATTCATTTATAGCTACTTTTTCACTAAAAACAACCATGTCTATGGTATTATAAGTTATTTTGAGCATATATCCAATCTAGGGGCATTACAGACATTTCAGAACTTAACACCTCCCAAATATATAGAAGCCCAAAAGAATAAGAGGGACTTGCTTCTAGGAGCTTCTTTTTCCCACCACAGTTTCTTCCTACCATTTCCTATAAGTTAGTTTATGCATAAACATGAGTCCAAAAGAAGTCGTCCTGTCCGTGTGAGAAGCCAAAATGTTAGATGCTGCTAATTTTTTACCTACTCAGTCGTCAGTGCCAGTTTTGTACCAAAGCCAGCCGATCGATTGTCGTGTCCGGGCGACAACGCTCTATCACACCAACAGTTCCCTGACTGAAGAGCCGTTGGAGTGTATCTGGCAAACACAACAAAACATCTCTATATCCTTCCCCGCATGCTGCGACCTCAGGTAGCAGCGTACATGGGTTGTTGCAAGATAAGTAGATGCTTTTGATCTCCAGTCTTCACAATAATGAATGATGATCTTATGGGAACACGTTACATTTTGGGCGTGTTTTGGTAGCATGCATCTATTTCGTGCACCACTAGTGCAGTGGAAAGAAGCTCCCTGCGTGTTAAGATGGTCCATGGGTCAGAGAAGCCTCGTTGTTTGGTGGCATGTATAAAGTTTTTTTTCGGCCGTGGAAATTTAAGCTCTGCCCGTTTGGTAGGTCGGTTTTCAGGACTTGTAGTAATCTAAAAACGGTGCCACTATTATTTGGTTGCAACCCAACATCCGTTGCTGTTTACATCTTCCCTTCAGTGATGAGGTTACCAGCGATCAACAACACAAGCAAGAACACAATCATAGACGACACAGAACTTAGAACTGATCATGGACAACACAAGTTCACGATACACCATTTTTCAGACACGATCATAGTTCTGCACACGACATACATGATCATAGTTCAACACACTTGACACGAACAGCAACTAGACACGACAGTACTACGTTAGCTTCAGACATGATGCTCGGAGATGACACACCTGGTGTCATCGCCATGGTACGGGCACCTGCTCACCACCACAGTGCAGGTGTGGTCGAAGATGACCACACTGTACTCGAAGGAGGACAACTTCTTGAAGGTGAGGAAATGGCCTACCTTGAGTTGATGGGCGATGGCGAAGGCCGTCCACCCCTGGTCGATGAATGCGTCATTGCCTTCTATCCTCGTAGTCATCCTCTAGTTGCATCCAGTGTTGGTGGTGACGATGATGTTGGAAGGAATTTCTTTGAACCACTTGACGAAAGCTTTAGGGATCATGAGCCGGCCGAAGGTGGGCTTGAAGATGATGCGGAGGAAGTGGTCCGGCCCTGCGTCCTCATGGAAGTGGCCGACGTTAGCCGGCCTTCCACGACGCTTCTGCGCCGGTCCCTCGTCGGGAACCTCAGCAGCTGACCCAAGCATGATCTTCTCAGTCTGCCAGAAGAACACATGCCATTAGAGGTGTGCCTGCTCACAAGTAGTTTAGATGAAAACGGATATCGATAACATTAGTAAGGCATCATACATTTGCTGACACAGTAGACATAGGGAGTGACCACAAACTAAGTGTAGTGTGCAACGACTGTGCCACACATGACTAAGTTTGAGGCCACCACCTAGTCTTTCATCGTGTCTTTGTTGAATCATTGGTCAACGCAAATGAGGCCTCATACATTTGGTCACATGGCAGACAGAGGGACTATCCCCAAACAAAGTCTAGTGTGCAAAGAATATGGCGCACACGACTAAGTTTGAAGGCAACACCTTGTCTTTCATTGTGCCTTTGTTGAATCATTGGCCAATGCACTAGACAAACCAAAACGAGACCTCATTTTTAGGATCACACGGCATGCAAAGGGATTGTCCATAAAATAAGTCTAGTGTGCAAGTAATATGACACACATGACTAAGTTTGAAGGCAGCACCCTGCCTTTCGTTGTGCCATAGTTGAATCATTGCCCATTGCCGAGCTGAAGAAGTTCAAACATGGAAAGCAAGGAAGCATAGGCCTCATACAATGAGGACATATGGAGGAGGTGTTTGATAAGAACCAATGGCATGGTCATGTTCAGTCATGCCATAGGTTCTGATCAATCATTTCCTCACACTATGATCTCCGGTTACAATCATCGGCCTAGTTTAATCAGAAACAACACAAGTATCAGTTTAAATTGAGTACGTTACGAGTGGTACTTAGGGTACATTACAAATTCTACTTAGGCAACATTACAAATTCTCCTACAGTACATCTAGAACACATTCATCACTCGTTACAAGTAGCTCTGATCCTCTTGAGCTTATCCTTGATTGCAAAGTTCACTTGAAGCAGATCGTATATGTCATACTCTAGCTTTCTCTTCTCAGCCTCCAAAGCTTTTTTTCTGCCTTCCATTGCTGCTTCTTAGCCCTCATCACTTGTGCTTGTGTTCTCTGCAGATTCTTGAGCATAGCAATTTCGTTCTTCAAGTCCTCCCACTCCTCTTGCGTCTGAACAAACTAACGCGACTCAGCTTAATCTTTCGCACAACAATCACAACATGCTAAACCCCAACACAAAAAAACCTTCCCTCTCTGCATGCACAGTAAAATATGACATTTTCACCAATCGACAGCCCGGTCTAATATGGATCTACCGCGATTGGAGATTAGAGTAACAGATCTAAGCAAATCGAGACCGTGAACGGCAAGAACTGGACAAGAACAGCAAACAATGGCAATGACACCTTGCAAACATCAATCCGAACCCTATCCTAATGGAAACCCTAGCAGATCTAATGTGCATGTTGTCGCAAATGCCCGAGCATTGCCTATTATGGCACAACGAGTAAGAGGGTGAGAAACAGAGGTCGTTACCGCCATTGTTCCGGTCGAGGAGGAGGTCGAGTTCACGGCCGAACTCGAGATGCCGATGAAGACTGCCAATCAGGTTCAGGCCGATGTCGCGGTGCTGCTCGCCGATGTCTCCTCCGGTACCACTCCTTGCGGCGGTGCGGCGGATTGATCAGCGGGAGGGGAACCTCTTGGTGATGTGATAGTTTGAGGGTGGTGAGAGTGAAGTCGCGAGTGAGAGAAGGAGAGGGGAGCGGTGAGGCTAATTATGACGCGTGTTCCCGAAGGGACGCGGCGTTTCCGTCTCCATACCCCACGCGTGCAGCCTTCTGGCCGCAACGGGCCTATCTCTAGAAACTGCCATTCCGGGCGTTCCTCCAGGGCTGTTCCAGGGGTGCTTTGAGACCCGTTTCATGCAACAACGCGACGGCCTGCAGACAACCAAACGGGCCAAAAATTATTAGGCTGATGCGAGCCAAGGTCCGTCCAGGCTATTCTTTGTAACTTTACGTACATGGGGCTGTCGCAAGACAGGCCCATTTGATCTCCAGTCCTGAGACAGTCATGAATGATGACCCTTGTCCTGAACCAAACATGTATCCCGTTTTGGCAGCCGCCCACTTCTCAGTAATCGTCGATCTTGGAACCTAGATCGACATGGCTGTCCGGCTGTCTCATAGTAGCAAGCACTGTCCCGGTCCGACGACCAGGTGTAATGTACAGACCTATATGCAATTTGCAGCAACACCCATGCATTGGTGTCTAACCCTACAACAGGCTACAGGAGAGGCACCTCCTGTGCTGCTGCTGCTTCAGTTCCTCTGTAAAACGTCGCATCACACGGTCATGGAGAGGACAGGAGGACCCTACGAGAAACAATTCACCACGTGAGCAAGAGGCGACCACTGATTGGGAGAGGTGACACTGAATGAGCATAAACAGAAAAATGTTACATGCAGGCATGCAGCAGAGCATACCGTTTATTGGGGAATGAATATCACTAATATTGTAAGTGTGTAACGTGGCTATAATAAAATTACCGAGAGAGATCTACTTCATAGTTCCTCTTAACAGAACAGATTAAGATTTCAGCCTCTAATATCTGCAAATCTAACTGCCATCATTGTTGAAATATTATTATTGCCTGTGAATCCCAATAAATAATGATTTTCGGTGAACAGGCATATGCTAACAAAACATCTCTACATCTCTATATCCCTGGTTTAGAGGTCCCGAGTTCAAGACCCGACCAAGGCACTTAACTAACGGTTGCAGAACAGTTCCATTTGGGCCAAGTGGCAGTCCTCAAAATTGCGAACGATGCAATCTCACCCTAGTTCAAAATGTCCCATTACAAGGGCTCTGATTGAATGCATCACAGCGGCTGTGCAACTCAAACCTCTTTCAATTGAAGTTCAGTTATTTTTTAAACTAGAACGATACCCCGCGCGTTGCAGCGGGTATCTCTCTAAGAAAACGAATAAAACACATAAAACTTGGTTTATAGAATATGCAATATTTAGTTGGCCATAGTAGCTAAGACAGTAAATTTAATAGCCATGAAATGGATAAGTATTTGAAAAATTCAAGATTATTATATTTCAGAGGTGTACGTGGTTGATTTAGATAAGGTGAAATCAACCGACTGTAGAACCAAATGATATGGATGGCTTGCATGAAAAATGCATGCACATTGCGGCATTACGTTTTTTTTAAAACATCCGGTATGGTTACGTATATAAGAGCTCATAATTAACACTGAGTTTAATTCGCAAAGAGTTTATTTGGTTGCCAAAACTATTTGGTGTTCAAGTTGGACATGACTTAACTAATGATATAGCATGAGGGTGCGATATTATCAATCGAGCGGCAAATAAAAAGAATGACATTGCTAGTTTAATGGTTAAAAATAGATAATCTAAATATATTGCATGTAGAGATAGATAATAAATAAGAACTACTATTAGTGGGATGATGTGGATAAATGATTGGCTAAGGAATAGGTGATGTGGATAGCTTGCATGTTGAGATAGACAAATATTAATTGCACTTAGTGGGGTTTTGTTTTATAAGAAGTATAGGTTGATAAGCCATTTGTTAGCATGAAAGTCTTAAGACAGACATACAGAATGTACCTTGAACCTGAAGCCCGGCAGCTTTCTGTTCGGAACAGGGAGGGAACAAGACTGCAAAACAATGCCATCCCAACCACCAGAACACAACTCTCTGCTCGATCATTTCGGTAGATTCATGTTTCTGTTGATACGCCGGTCTTCGGTCACCAGGAATGGTATTTCCAACTGATTGCTGTAAAGAAATTTTGCACACCTCTAATGTAACAGAAAACCTGAAACCTCTGCTATTAATGTATATATCAGAAATTTTGCCAATGATGCCAGTTTCAGCAATGTTCATCAAACAAACTTGATCGCAGAGACGGCAAAAGGAGTACTAAATAAACTGTAGTAGCTACACGGTACACCCGAGATAAAGTGCACATGAGAACATCAATAATATGTAGCCATGATTGTCCTACATGAGAAATACTATCATACTTGTTGGGTTAGACAATATATGGATTATGGGAACTTGGATTTATAGCGTTCTCATCCTTCCAAAAAGAAACAGCGGGGATCTTTTAACCCCATGAAGAAAATATTCTTTTTGTATGCTAGTTATCCCGGTGCATCATAATCCAAAGGTACTGTAGAACTCCATATAATGTTATCACATGAAATTCAAGCTATGTACTGTAGAATGTAGAAGAATCCAAGCTACAAACACCTAACATGGTCTGAAATCTAGCCGTTTCTTTCAAAATAGATAGGGAAGATCCAGAATAACAGAACAAAGTGGTAGCTACTTGTCGGAACTAGAGCTATATGTACCAAGTCATATCATCAAATTATGCATCTACGTATATAATACATGACCACTGATCTCGCAAAAAAAAATTTACATGACCACTGAGCAATAGTTCACCATTATGGAGAAGCTGTAGCAAGTCTTAGCAGGAATGGCCTAATTTTTTTGTTTAACAAATAATTATTTATGTCTTGCAAAATCAGTGGATAATGATTACTCAACAGCGCAATGTATGCCCATGTGACAAAACTTCAAAAAATATCATCTCAACCCAATATAACCATTTTATTTAATCTTCTTTCACAACTTCTGAGAAGCAATATGTAAGCATGATACAGCAAAAGACAGATTGCACATAAGTGTGAAGCTCACTGGCTTGCTTCTTCTAATCACAGACGGTGACCAAATTTGCAATGGAATGGCCTTACAGGTCTAAATTCCTTGATTGGTTTTGCTAAACATTCCCTGTAGAAGTGTTCCGTCATCAGGAACATAACCAAGCAGACATACATGTTAATTCAACAGATGCTTATACTGTCCCAAATCTACACAGCATCTTAAAGTTCTTCTAACCCAAGCATTGTGAACACAAGCACAACTACATATGAATCGAGCAGTTCCCAAAAGCTACCCAAAAAACTACAAGATCATTTTGGAATGGAGGAACTGCGGAAGAGTTTTACTGCCTACATAACTATATAATTCCTAACAAGCCCAAAAATAACAGCAAACTGCAGACTGCCTGCATAGTCTACATCATTATGTTTCTTCAATAATGTATATGTTTGGAAATAAGCTTCATAACCTCATAGGGGGGAAAAGGAGAACATGTTCTAAGCGACATCAACATAAGAGCAGGTCTGGAAAGGAATACACTACTAGTCACAATACCAATATTCTGTAAAACCCAAGTAACTAGCTGAAGTCCATGACAATGGCAAACACACACTTGTCATGATAAGCCTCGATCTTTAGAGATTCGGAGTTTTCTACTTCATCATAGAACGGCCCCATGCCCTCTTTTGCATTTTATATGAAAGTAGTGGAGAAGACAAAAGCTTGAAAATTGCCCTGGCCAGTGACATGAACTTCTTTTCAAATATGCATCTTCCATCAGCAGTCCGCGATGTCCTAGGTTCCTGGCTAAGAACAGTAAATTGATTCATCAGGAGTATGTTTTTTTTTCTACATTCGAAACTGCAACAGGATACAAGCATAAAATATCAGTATAGGTGGTGACAAAAGGGAGAAGGCTCAAGATGGAACAAGTCAAGAGCAAGTAAACCAATGTGCTAACAAACCAGGTTCCTTACAACTATATATAACTGGAACCGTGATATGACAACATGTACATCTTAGTCATTCAACTTCCTTACTGTCAAACTTGCAAGGATGACATACATGTGAGACATCAGGGAAAGAGTAAAGATCACTATAGTGTTTTGTTCAAGAGAAGTTAAGATTGATTTCATGGGAACATGCTAGTGTGCATGGCACTACGTACTAGATGATCTAAGCAAGAAAGCCAGAAAGATTAGTTGAACTATCTGACTTACTGTTAGAGTACGTAATGGGCTTGGGCTGGCTGTATAGCCCGTTAGTCTTAGGGTTAATTAGAGATAAGGGTCGTTTGCTTAGGGGTCAACTAAACCTCTCTATATAAGGAGAGGAGACGTATCAATCTAATCAAGCAAGAATTAAGAAGGAAATCTCTTCCCTCTTGCCACCGGCCGTGGGCAAGGCCCCCGGCCGGCCCTCTCGCGCCATCCCTCTAGCAGCACCATAACACTTGGTATCAGCTTTCCCGGGTTCGATCATGTCCAGCCCTCCACCGAGTTCTTCCCACCCGCCGCCGCCGCACTCCGACGTCCCCGCCGTTCTCTCCCCGGCAGAGATCACCGCAGCCCTCCGCGATCTCGCCACCGCGGTCCAGGAGATCCACCTCTACTTGGCCGGCCCCTACGGGCAGCCGCCGGCCGCGCCACCAGCTGCCACCACTGGGCCGCTGCTCTTGCCGTGGCATCCGCCGCATCTGGCGGTCTCCGTCGCGGTCGCCGCCACCGCCCCGCCCTGGTTGCCGTGGCCGTCCCATCCCCTCGCGGGCCCCGTCGCGGCCGTGGCCTCGCTGCAGCAGCCGGCGCCGCCACCGCCCTGGTTGCCGTGGCCGTTCCAGCCCCTCACGGGCCCCGTCGCGGCCATGGCCCCGCTGCAGCAGCCGGCGCCGCCGCCACTCAGCCCCGGGCCAGCTACGACCGCGCCTCTTCTCCAGCAGTCGGCCGCCTTCTTCCCCACCGGGACGCTGCAGCAGCAACAGCAGCTGCCGCCGCCACCAACGCCGCCGCTGCAGCTGCTGTCCTCACCGACGCTGTCGCTGCCGTTCGGTGGGCAGCTGCAACAGCAGCAGCAGCTGCCGTCGCCACCAACACCGCAGTAGCGGCTGCTGCCACCACCGACGCCGTCCCTGCCTTTCGGCGGTGTGGGAGCGACCTTGGCCCCGGGCTCTACATCGACACCGCCCGGGATGCCCTTCCACCAGGTCCGTTTCCCTCCGTCACCGTCACCGCTTCCGGCTTGGATCGCTATCCGCCCCGTGTCGGCGGCGGTGAGGCTGCAGGCTACTGCCCGCGGCCTCCTAGTGCGTCGGCGTGTGCGGGAGATGCGTGATCTGCAGTTGCAGCTCCTCCAAGTTGCGCTTCGTTGCGCAACGGACCTCGATCTCGTCCGCTGCGTCGGGGATCTTGGGCGTGCGGTTTCCCGCACGGGCCGCGGACATGCTGTTTTTCCCGCGGGCAGCGACCTCAAAGTCTGCGCCATCGACAGTCATCCGGCGGGGAGAAGGCATGGTGTCACCGACAGGAGCGCACCGTGTAGCACCACTGCATTCCGCCGCCGGCCACCGCGCATGCTCCTTTTGTCCCGCTGGTTTCCATGGGATCCAGGTGGCTGTACAGGTGCACGTCCGACGGGCGGATGGTGTCCACTTTATGTTCAGGGGTCAACAATAAAGCATCCCAGTCCATTTCAGGTTGAGAGTAATAAAACAAGCCGAGATGTAAAAGGCTCGTTTTTAGGTGTTAGGTTTGTGTTGCGTCGAGTCATGGTTTGTTTAGGTTGCAGTGTAGTGTTAGAGTACGTAATGGGCTTGGGCTGGCTGTATAGCCCGTTAGTCTTAGGGTTAATGAGAGATAAGGGTCGTTTGCTTAGGGGTCAAGTAAACCTCTATATAAGGAGAGGAGACGTATCAATCTAATCAAGCAAGAATTAAGAAGGAAATCCCTTCCCTCTTGCCACCGGCCGTGGGCAAGGCCCCCGGCCGGCCCTCTCACGCCATCCCTCTAGCAGCACCATAACACTTACACATACTAAGGTAGCTCCTGGATATTAATACATTATTTACCTAATTGTATGCATATCACCATAAAATAAATAAACAACAGAAACATACTGCCATACTGGATAATAATAAATGGGGAAATGCATTCATCCACTTATGTTTTGTGTAAAATAATTATACTTGTCCCCTTGGATGTTGCAGTAGGCATGTAGTATTATGCTGTGAAAAAAACAACTTTAATATCCTGAGTCTATAACCGAACAGAGCACATAAGACTTCGCATTAACGCACTAACAAAACATCTAACCAGGATATTGATAATGGAACGGTTAAATGCAAATGATTCTCATAAAATTGTTGAACACATGCAAGAAAAACTTTGAAAGCGTAAAAGTAAAATTGTCACTAATCATTGACACACCTCAGCAGTAAAAGTAGCTCTAAAGACTCAGCAGGCTTCCCGTGTATATGCCAATGGATCTGGAATCCCTCACTTCCAATGCATCAGCGTAAGCTCCGGTTTTTGGATCATAGCTTTTTAGAAGTCCCCCTGCATGAGAAAACAATATCCTCCCATCATGTAGTACCAGAAAAGGATGCACACCCAAATGAGCAATAGGTGGAGGAATATAGTATTTCTTCTCCCAGATTGCATTCTCAAACTCTGTCAGGAACCACAAGTCCATAGAGATGTTATGGTTGTTGTGAACTGTCACTAGGGAGAAATCCAGTTCAGCCAATGACAACTGTAGATTGAGATGCCCATAACAGAAATTCTCATGGTCCTCAACAAACGTGCGTACCGGTCCCGGACCCCGCAGAGTACCCATCCACTCCTCTGTCTCCAGGTTGAACGAAGCTATGCTGCCGGGTTCAATGGTTAGCACCCCTGTACTGGAATAAGTGGAGTAAAAATCCATCAAGAAATACACCACTCCATCCATGACGGCACATCTCATGTGTTCACCGCGACTGGCAAAGATAAGGGCTGGAGGGCTCTGCTTTCCTCTCCATTTTCCACAGTTTGCGCCGTCAAGGGTGATGACTTCGCACAGCTGTCTGTCACCAATAGTAGCTATACGGATCACCTTGTACTCTCCGGTGGAGGAAACCTGCCCCAAAGCACATGACTCCACTTGTCCACGCCCATAATTCGCCCGTATCTCATCATCATGCGCCAATTCCTCCGAGTGACACTGTGGCAAGACGAGAGTAACCCCGGTGGCCGGGTTAAGCACCCATAGGCCCAGAGGGTACAACTCCCTAGTGAAGCAGATGCGATCAAGACGGGTGCGCAGAACACTGATGCTATCGTGGCTGACTGGAATGACGGCAAAGACATGGCCTGACTCGTCCTCAACAGCGATGTCACTCTCGATGCTCGGAATCCGCCTGACTATGTTGCCGGACAAGTCGACAACATCGACACCGTTGGCCATGTCCTGGTCGCGGTAGGCCACAGCGAGGAGTGGAGCCGTGTGGCGGGACTTGTGCTCCGCGACGAACAGCGGGCTGGAGGTGAGGGCGCGCCACGACGGGCAGACGGCGCGGAGGCGGCATAGATCTTTGGCCGGGATGCGCAGAAGGATTTCGACAAGTGCGTCCCTGGGCAGGTCGCCCAAGCTTGAGGCAGCGGGCAGCAACTGAGAAGACACCATGGCTGTAGTAATATATGCGCTAGTGAGGCCACAAAATAATATATGCGCTAGTGAGGCCACAAAATTGAAAATGGATTCAAATCGGCGGTGTCGAGGAGAGTGAGAAGGAGGCGCTTATACCGACGGTAGGTAGGCAGCAGGCCAGGCGAACGGCAGGTAGCCGGACCGGAGAGGAGGAAGAGAGAGGGTCGAGGGTGGTCGAGGAAGAAGATGCATCACCAGTGCCAGAGCTCTCAGACACATTTACAGACATGTTAACAAGCCTAGCTGTCAAAATTAGAGACATAGAAGATAGGTCAAAATAAATCATTTGATTTCAGTTTATATTCAAAAGAAGACCATTTTCAATCTCTATGATTATAAAGTTTTCATGCTACGGATTTTCATGTCAATTTGATACATAGATTATAGAATTATTGATACATAGATAGCTATGTCATTATCAATTTCCCCAGCTACTGGAACCATGTCCATTTCTCAAATACATTATCCCAGATTTTGAATCTTGTAGAGAACATCGTCACAAAACCTACTTCTTTATAATGAAAATTGTTGTTTTTGGTTCAGCCAACAATGAAGGAACCAACCAAGTTTTAGTTTGACACGAAACATAATGGTTCCATGTACAATATACAGTCTAGCTTGTGGTGATAATGATCAATTCAATGACTTGCCAATACACCAAAGCACTGGTAGAAACAACTTACAGATTAAAGGAAGCAGTGAGATCTTGATTAGTGTGGCTCACTACAGCATTGTACTTGGTGAAGTCCCCAGAGGCAGTATCAAATGCAGCATCAGCACCAAAAGCTGTCGCTTTAGTCCCAACTACAGCAGAGAAGTTACCAAGGAGATTTGCATTCAGGCCAACACTGGCATTGATGGACAGCCTGGGCAATGCAAGTACCAGAGCTCAACCTGGAACCAGAAGAGAGGGGATCAAACACAATTCAGCACCAATAAACTAGCAGATAGTTTTAATCAAAAGTTTAGAGAATTATGCTACTGATTGCATGTTACTGCTCAAATTTCAGAGGTAATGGGGGTGCCATTCGGCAGTATTTAACACTAAGAATGAATTGATAAGGAAAATTTAAAGAAAAAAATACCTTGAACTTAACAGAACCGAGACGGGTATCCTGAGTCAATTCTTGCCAAGAAACTCCGGAAGAGTGAGGAGGTCTTGTAGAGAGGGGAAGCAGCGAAGTAGGCAAGCAGTGGAGGACGCAGCCGCCCCTCCTCGGAGTCAGAGGAGACGCGCGGGTCTTACAGCGCGTGGAGGACGACAAGGCATGCGCATCCCTCCGTGACTCCCATGGCTTGCGTGGAGGGTGGAGCAGCCGCACTCCCTCCTTCACGCGCGCGGCGGTGGGCAGTGGAACGCTAGCCCCTAGCCGGCTGAGGGAGGATGGCACTGGGCGGTGCTGAAGGTCGACGGTGTAGGTAGCAGTGTGGGACGGCGGAAGTAGGGATGCAGGGCGGCGGCGGTGGAGGTGCTGGAACCTAGGCGGCCATGGGGATTGGGGGACGAGCGAGGGAAAGGACTGGCGCTGTGCGGGCTGAGCAGCGAGGCGGATTGTGCAGTTTGGTCTCAGAAAATAATAAAAACGGCTTTTTTTGGAAAGGCCAATCAAAAATCACTCACTTTATAGCACAGCCATAACCTACCCTGTATAAGAGCATCTCTAAGGGAGACCGAAAAAATGCAAACCGAAAAGCGCGAGTTCAGTTCACCGAAAACATAAGTTCTGATGAAATTAGCTTCGGCGCAGAATAGAACCCGTAAAAATGAAACTGAAAACTGAAATTCGAATTGGCGCGGGTAAATGTTGGCGAAGATCATAGTTCATAGATGAAATATATACTTACATAGCGCGTGGAATTCAAATTACTACTAGCGATGATCATTGTTTGTCACCGGCAACCTAATAACCTAGGTAAATGAGCAAAATGCGGCCTACTAGCTATGGCGCGCGCGGCGGTGCCGGTGCTGGCGGAGATCGTCGGAGGCGTGAAGTCTTCACGCGTCGTCCTTGTCAAGCTCGACTATTTCGAGCTTGACCTTGCGGACGCGGGCGTCCCGGCAGGCCGCCTCGTACTCCCGTACCTGGCGTACGGCGTCGGCTTCTTCCCGGCGAAAGCGGGCCCTCGCCTCCGCCTCGCTGATGGCGAACGTTTGCGCCATCACCGCCTCCTCCTCGTCGCTGCCGTGGACGTAGTCCCCGGCGGAGAAGGTTGGAGAGCGCGCGGGGACGAGGTCATCCTCCTCGAAGCTCGCCGCCACGGGCAGCCGCGGTGCGCGGCTCGACTGACCGGAGGAGGAGCTCTCGGTCTGGTTGCCGTAGCGGGCGAGCTTCCCTGGGGGTGTGAGCCCCCAGTTGGTCCACCGGCGAGCGATACGCTTGTGCGCGCCCTCGCTGCCGTTCCACTTCCGCCGCTCCGCCTCGCTGCGGAAGACGGGCGGAA
>NC_061510.1:159086665-159141598 GCF_022539505.1 Lolium rigidum | reverse complement strand
GTTGTACCATATACAACTCTTTCTCAATGTCTCCATTAAGGAACGCCGTTTTGACATCCATCTGCCAAATCTCATAATCGAAAAATGCAGCTATTGCTAACAAAATCCTCACAGATTTTAGCTTCGCTATGGGTGAGAAAGTCTCATCGTAGTCAACTCCTTGAATTTGTCGGAAACCCTTTGCGACAAGTCGAGATTTATAGACAGTAATATTACCATCAGCATATGTTTTCTCTTGAAGATCCATTTATTTTCGACTGACCTTTCGGCTATCGGGTAAGTCTACCAAAGTCCATACTTTATTATCATACATGGATCCCATTTCGGATTTCATGGCTTCTTGCCATTTGTTGGAATACGGGCTCATCATCGCTTCTTCATACGTCGCAGGGTCCTCATCATTGTTATCCACAATCATGACATTTAGACAAGGATCATACCAATCAGGAGTGGCACGTTCCCTTGTCAATCTGCGAGGTTCAGTAGTTTCCTCGTTCGAAGTTTCATGATCATTATCATTAGCTTCCTCTGTTGCCTGTGTAGGCGGTACGGGTACAACTTCGGTCATTGCGCTACTGCGATCAACGAGTATAGATTCATTAATCTCATCGAGTTCTACTTTTCTTCCGGTCACTTCTTTAGTGAGAAATTCTTTCTCAAGAAAAGTTCCGTTCTTAGCAACAAAGATTTTGCCTTCGGATCTGTGATAGAAAGTGTACCCTATAGTTTCCTTAGGGTATCCTATGAAGACGCATTTCTCCGCTTTGGGTTCTAGCTTGTCCGGTTGTAACTTTTTTACATAGGCTTCGCAACCCCAAACTTTAAGGAACGACAGACTTAGGTTTCTTATTAAACCATAATTCATACGGTGTCGTTTCTACGGATTTTGATGGTGCTCTATTTAAAGTGAATGCGGCTGTCTCTAATGCATAACTCCAAAATGATAACGGCAAATCAGTAAGAGACATCATAGAACGAACCATATCTAAGAGAGTTCGATTACGACGTTCGGACACACCGTTTCGTTGTGGCGGCGGTGTCAATTGTGAAAGTATTCCGCATTTCTTTAAATGCATGCTAAACTCATAACTCAGATATTCACCTCCACGATCGGATCGTAGAAATTTGATCTTCTTGTTACGTTGATTTTCTACTTCACTTTGGAATTCCTTAAACTTCTCGAAAGTTTCGGATTTATGTTTCATGAAATAGATATACCCATATCTACTCGGATCATACTGTGAAGGTTAGAACATAACGATAACCACCGCGTGATGCTACACTCATTGGTCCGCACACATCGGTATGTATGATTTCCAATAAGTCGGTAGCTCGCTCCATCATACCGAGAAAATGGAGTCTTAGTCATTTTTCCCATTAGACATGCTTCGCATCTATCAAGTGACTCAAAGTCAAGTGATTCAAGTAATCCATCGGTATGGAGTTTCTTCATGCGTTTCACTCCAATATGACCAAGACGACGATTGCCACATATAAGTAGAATTATCATTCAATTTAATTCGCTTAGCATCAATGTTATGTATATGCGTATCACTACTATCGAGATCTAATAGAAATAAGCCATTCTTTTGTGGTGCTCGACCATAAAAGATATTATTCATAAAAATAGAACAACCATTATTCTCAGACTTGAATGAATAACCGTCTTGCATTAAACAAGATCCGGATATAATGTTCATGCTTAACGCAGTACATAATAACAATTATTTAGGCTTAAAACTAATCCCGAAGGTAGATGTAGAGGAAGTGTGCCGACTGCGATCACATTGACCTTGGATCCGTTTCCAACGCGCATCGTCACTTCATTCTTCAGTAGTTGTCGTTTATTCTTTAGTTCCTGTTTCGAGTTACAAATATGAGCAACCGAACCAGTATCAAATACCCAGGTACTAGAACGAGAACTAGTGAGATAAACATCTATAACATGTATATCGGATATACCTTCTTTCTTCTTCTTGACAAGGCCGCTCTTCGAGATCCGCTAAATACTTGGAGCAATTACGCTTCCGGTGTCCCTTCTCTTTGCGGTAATAGCACTCGGCATCGGGCTTAGGGCCGTTCTTAGGTTTCATAGGAGGCGTGGCAGCTTTCTTGCCACCCTTCTTGAATTTTCCCTTAGACTTGCCTGTTTCTTGAAGCCGGTGGTCTTGTTGACCATCAACACTTGGTGCTCTTTCTTGATCTCAATCTCGGCGAGCTTTTAGCATGCCAAAGAGTTCGAGTAACTCCTTGTTCATGTTACTGCATATTGTAGTTCATCACAAAGTTCTTGTAACTTGGTGGCGGTGATTGAAGGACACGATTAATCCCCGGTCACGTTAGGAATCACTATTCCCAAGTCAACGAGTTTCTTCGCATGCCCGGTCATGGCGAGCATGTGCTCACTAATGGAGCTGCCTTCTTCCATCATACAGCTGAAGAAATGTTTCGATGCTTCATAGCATTCCACGGCCGCATGAGTCTCAAAAATAGCTTTCAGCTCATTCATCAACTCATGAGGATCGTGGTGCTCAAAACGTTTTTGAAGATCGGATTCCGGACGCACGGGATGGCACACCGAACTTGAGAGTACCGAGTTTTCCGAGTCTCGTAAACAGCTTTTACTTCATCGGTTTCGGTTTCAGCGGGAGGGTCACCTAGCGGTGCATCAAGCACATATTGCAGATTTCCGCCGGAGAGGAAGATCCTCACATGACGGAACCAGTCGGTGAAGTTGCTACCGTTGCTCTTAAGCTTTTCTTTCTCTAGGAACTGGTTAAAATTGATTGAGGACGCCATCTCTACAACATATATTTGCAATAGTTTAGACTAAGTTTATGACAAATTGAGTTCAAATTTTTAATTCAACATAATTAAAAATCTAGGTGAACTCCCACTCAAAACAATATCCCTCGCATTGTCTTAGTGATCACACAAACCAAATCCACCGCACCTAAACCCGATCATCACGAGAAAAAGTGTGATTTCAATGGCGAACACTCAAAGTGTTCATCATATCAATCATATGATTCATGCTCTACCTTTCGGTATCATGTGTTCCGAGACCATGTCACGTACATGCTAGGCTCGTCAAGGCCACCTTAGTATCCGCATGTGCAAAGCTGTCTTGCACCCGTTGTATGTACTCATCGAATCTATGACACCGGATCATCACGAGATGCTTCGAAACGACAAGACTTGATAACGGTGCTACTAAGGATGAACACTTTATTATCTTGAGATTTTAGTGAGGGATCATCTTATAATGCTACCGTCGCGATCTAAGCAAAATAAGATGCATAAAAGGATTAACATCACATGCGGTTCATATGTGATATGATATGGCCCTTTTGTCTTTGCGCCTTTGATCTTCATCTCCAAAGCACGGACATGATCTCCATCATCTTCGGGCATGATCTCCATCATCGTCGGCGAAGCACCAAGGTCAATGGCGCCGTCTTCATGATTGTCCTCCATGTAGCAACTATTACAACTACTTTGAAATACTACTCAACATGAAATTTAAAGACAACCATAAGGCTCCTGCCGGTTGCCACAATACAATAATGATCATCTCATACATATTCATCATCACATTATGGCCATATCACATCACCAAAACCCTGCAAAAACAAGTTAGACGCTCTCTAATTTGGTTTGCATATTTTACGTGGTTTAGGGTTTTCGATATAGATCTAATCTACCTACGAACATGAACCACAACGTTGATACTAATGTTGTCAATAGAAGAGTAAATTGAATCTTTACTATAGTAGGAGAGACGAGACACCCGCAAAGCCTCTTATGCAATACAAGTTGCATGTCGAACGAGGAACAAGTCTCATGAACGCGGTCATGTAAAGTTAGTCCGAGCCGCTTCATCCCACTATGCCATAAAGATGCAAAGTACTCAACTAAAGATAACAAGAGCATCAACGCCCACAAAACCATTGTGTTCTACTCGTGCAACCATCTATGCATAGACACGGCTGCGATACCACTGTAGGATAACGTTGCATAGAAAACAAAAAATTTCCTACCGCGAACACGCAATCCAAGACAAGATGCAATCTAGAAGACGGTAGCAACGAGGGGGTATCGAGTCTCACCCTTGAAGAGATTCCAAAGCCTACAAGATGAGGCTCTTGTTGCTGCGGTAGACGTTCACTTGCCGCTTGCAAAAGCGCGTAGAAGATCTTGATCACGATCGGTTCCGGCGCCACGAACGGGAAGCACCTCCGTACTCGGTCACACGTTCGGTTGTTGATGAATACGACGTCCACCTCCCCGTTCCAGCGGGCAGCGGAAGTAGTAGCTCCTCTTGAATCCGACAGCACGACGGCGTGGTGTCGGTGGTGGTGGAGAAGTCCGGCGGAGCTTCGCTAAGCGTGCGGGAAGTGGAGGAGCGGGGCGGCTAGGGTTTGGGGAGAGGGGCGCCGGCCACTATAGGGTGCGGCCACCTTGGTGGTGTTTTAGGTGGCCGGCCCCCTCCCCTTGGCCCTCATTATATAGGTGGAACCCCAAGAGGTGGTGTCCAAGTCTTCGAATAAGACCCGAACCAAAAACCTTCCATAGGAGGGGGGAAACCTAGCCAAGCTAGGACTCCCACCAAGGTGGGAGTTCCACCTCCCATGTGGGGGTGGCCGGCCCCCTAGGGGAGTCCACTTGGGACTCCTCCCCCACTAGGGTTGGCCGGCCATGGAGGTGGAGTCCCATGTGGACTCCACCTTCCTTGGTGGTTTCTTCCGGACTTTTCTAGAACCTTCTAGAACCTTCCATAGAACCTTCCGCGACATTTTTATTCACATAAAATGACATCCTATATATGAATCTTATTCTCCGGACCATTCGGAACTCCTCGTGATGTCCGGGATCTCATCCGGGACTCCGAACAAATATTCGAACTCCTTTCCATATTCAAATACTACCATTTCAACATCCAACTTTAAGTGTGTCACCCTACGGTTCGAGAACTATGCGGACATGGTTGAGTACTCACTCCGACCAATAACCAATAGCGGGATCCGGAGATCCATAATGGCTCCCACATATTCAACGATGACTTTAGTGATCGAATGAACCATTCACATACAATACCAATTCCCTTTGTCTCGCGATATTTTACTTGTCCGAGGTTTGATCTTCGGTATCACTCTATACCTTGTTCAACCTCGTCTCACGACAAGTACTCTTTACTCGTACCGTGGTATGTGGTCTCTTATGAACTTATTCATATGCTTGCAAGACATTAGACGACATTCCACCGAGAGGGCCCAGAGTATATCTATCCGGTCATCGGGATGGACAAATCCCACTTGTTGATCCATATGCCTCAACTCATACTTTCCGGATACTTAATCCCACCTTTATAACCACCCATTTACGCGGTGGCGTTTGGTGTAATCAAAGTACTTTTCCGGTATAAGTGATTTACATGATCTCATGGTCATAAGGACTAGGTAACTATGTATCGAAAGCTTATAGCAAATAACTTAATGACGAGATCTTATGCTACGCTTAATATGGGTGTATCCATTACATCATTCATACAATGATATAACCTTGTTATTAATAACATCCAATGTTCATGATTATGAAACTAATCATCCATTAATCAACAAGCTAGTTAAGAGGCATACTAGGGACTCTTTGTTGTTTACATATCACACATGTATCAATGTTTCGGTTAATACAATTATAGCATGGTATATAAACATTTATCATAAACATAAGATATATAATAACCACTTTATTATTGCCTCTTGGGCATATCTCCAACACATATACATTACATTGATGCTAAGCGAATTAAATTGAATGATAATTCTACTTATATGTGGCACTGTCGTCTTGGTCATATTGGAGTAAAGCGCATGAAGAAACTCCATACTGATGGATTACTTGAATCACTTGACTTTGAGTCACTTGATAGATGCGAAGCATGTCTAATGGGAAAAATGACTAAGACTCCATTTTACGGTATGATGGAGCGAGCTACTGACTTATTGGAAATCATACATACCGATGTGTGCGGACCAATGAGTGTAGCATCGCGCGGTGGTTATCGTTATGTTCTAACCTTCACGGATGATCTGAGTAGATATGGGTATATCTATTTCATGAAACATAAATCCGAAACTTTTGAGAAGTTTAAGGAATTCCAAAGTGAAGTAGAAAATCAACGTAACAAGAAGATTAAATTTCTACGATCTGATCGCGGAGGTGAATATCTGAGTTATGAGTTTGGCATGCATCTATTCTATTATATATTAAAAGTACATTACGGGTTAACCAGAAAAATTGATTTATAATAGAAATTACCACAAAAATCAGAAACATCTGACCGTCAATTTACTAGCTCATCAAACCACAACCAACAGATTATAGAGATAATTTATTGACAACAGAGTTAAAAGAAATTACCCACCAATGCCATAACTTAAGTTTCCGGTACCTTTTCAATCTTATTGGATCAATGAATGATGCGTTCTTCTCTAAAAAAGCAATAGCGTGTGCCCTAAAGCAAAATATCAAGGTAACCTCCTCCTATCATCCTCACGCCGCCGTCATGGGTTCCATCAGCATGTAGCCATCTAGGCACTTCTTCATGAGTTTGATTTACTTCTCTAATGTGTCGTTATGGATCCTCACACTTAGGTTTGCACGTGCGTCTAGATCTACAACTATCAAATCTGTGGATTGAGATGATCCGATCGTGCAAGTAGTCTAGCACCAGAAGCCAGATGATCTGGGCGATTGAGATGATCCGGTCGTGCAGCACCGGAGCCAAACGATCCAACGACCAGTGACTGAACAAGTACACGTACGTATTCTGGTATTGTACTCATATGCTTTCCTGGCATCTAATCCTCACGCTCATCTTTATGCATGCGTTCCGATAAGATCGGCTGAAGATACAACAAGCTTCTATGTTATGAATAAATTCCTGCGCCGAAGCCGCTGAAGTTGTCAGCAACCTGGACGAGGCACCCCTTCAAGTCTGCGTTAGTGTGCTGGCCTGTGAATCTCAACCGCAGTCGTTCGGCAAGTGAAGTCGCTGGCTTAATATACAGGTATTGATTTTCAAAAGACAAGGGGGAGACAGCAAGACTCCAAAGCGACAAAACATAGTTTTCATCCAGGTCATTGCTACTCCCTCCAAGCTCCTGCTTTGTAATCAGGTGCACCACAATCCTTTGCCGTCGAGCAGTGCCATGCTAACCAGCGGGAGCAAAACAAAAATGCTGATGATTACTTGGAGTAAGGCGTGCATAAGTGATTTGAACCAGCTGCGGCAGCCGAAGAAGACCAATAACGCGCCTCAGCAAGCAGAAGCAGACTCCCTCCAACTTCTTGCTTTGTAATCAAGTGCACCACAATCCTTTGCCGGTGAGCAGTGCTGTGCTAACCAGCAAGAGTAAAACAAAAAGGCTAACGATTACTTGGAGTAAGGCATGCATAAGTGATTTGAATGAGCTGCAGCTGCCGAAGAAGACCAATGGCGCGCCTCAGCAAGCAGAAGCAGCGAACATTTGTTCTGTGTTCTGTAGTCATCCCTGTAAATACGTCAAATCGTATTTCAGCCAAGATAGTTTGAAATTTGGATGACCTTCTACTTAATAACTGTTAATCTCTTCCCAGAATATGCTAGGGGCAAGCAGACAATGAGCAGCTTCAACTTTTTTTTGACGGGTGCAGCTTCAATTTCTGTCTCTATGAGTTTTGCACTAACTACAATATTAATCTCTACCAAAGTAACAGTTGTCAGTTAATTCATCCTGCATCTGGAGGTAACAAATTATTAAATATTAGTAGCTAGGAAGTTTTTCCACAGGGATTTGTTTGCCATCTGTAATTCAGTGTGATTTCTCTTTTCATGGTCGTTTCCTGTTGGCTCTAGAGACATCTCTAACAATTTTCTGTCCAAAGTGTTACTATTTTCTCTTCATTTGTAGGTTTTATTCTAGAACCAAGATACCAGTATAAGAATAACATACCATGGTTTTATTGGGGGCGTGAGCACTCTGGAGTCTGGACTTTGGACCTGCCAAATGAACTTCCTTGTCATTTAATTGCTTCTTCACTAGGTATAAAATACCACCACGCATGTCCATTCAATTGATTATGGTTGCTATCATATTAGCTTTGTTTCAAGATAAAATATGATAGCTAAGCTGTTATCTATGGTGTTCTTTGTCCGCTGATATCTCCTAGCAAAATAATAGTGTGATCATACAACAAACTAAAATAGGAAGCCAAAATATGTGTGTGTGTTTGCAACTATGTGTTTTACATATAATGATGACGTACCATGGTTTTATTGGGGATGTGAGGAATCTGGAGTCTGGACTTTGGACCTGCCAATGAACATCCTTGTCATTCAATTACTTCTTCACTAGGTATAAAATACCACCATGCATGTCCATTCAACTGATTATGGTTGCTAGAATCATCACGTTTGCGTTGTTTCAAGATAAAATGTCATAGATAAAATGTCATCTATGGTGTTCTTTGTCCTCTGATAACTCCTAGCAAAATAATAGTGTGGTCATACAACGACCTAAAATAGGGAAGCCAAAACATGTGCGTGTGATTACAACTATGTGTTTTACAATTAAATACAAGTATAATATTATTTAAAATTCTCATTTATTTTCCACCCCTAAATTCAAAATTAAATAGCACACTATATATTATTTTTCTTATAATGCCACAGTGTGATAAATATTGTTTACAAGGTTGGAGAGAAACATTAAAATATATGGTGGACATACAATTGCAAACACATATATTGTTACTTCCAAGTAATGTCCTCAATTTGTATACAATAATGTTATTACTAACATATAAATTTATACGCGTGTATGAAATAACTCAAAACAGGCTAATAAGCAGTATATATTCATGACTATATCCAAATAAGTCACTTATGATAGATCATCGTATAAGCCAGGTCTTAGAAAATTTCTTTAAAGTGGACATGTTACTTTTAAATATATGAGTCCTCACTGAACATGGATCAATAAGCACGTAAATAAGTGTTGATTGGTAGAACGAAGGTTTGAGGGCATTTGTCGGCCATTTATTTATTCTAAAAAACTGTATTCATAAAATATGTATCTAATTGCATATTTGAGCAAGAATTCGGTACAAACATCTTTTTTTTGTGCGAGAAGGATAGAGATAGAGATATGCAGACATGATGTTTTTTTAATAACATACAATTCTAATCACATCAGATGTTTAAAGCTTCAGGGTTCTATTATATTGTATAGTACAATTGCACAGGTCAACCAGAACATTTTTTTTATATCCTTCTTTAATTTGTCCGCCTTCAAAAGTATTATAACCATAGAGATATCGGTGACATGTGCAAGGAAGAAAGGGACAAACATATAAAATAGATGTACACATGTGATTTTTCCGGTACATAGACAAATATTTATGTAGCAATATCTAAATGGTAAAATATTAAAACTAATAACAAAGAAAACTAACACTCCTTCATTTTGTAAGATTTGCGTGGATGAAGGGGGCTAATACTGCCAATGCCGGTCCCAACTCCCAAGCCCAGAAAAAAGTAGAGGAGCAGTTTGTGACTAACAAAAACAACCTTACAATATGTGTTTCATAAGTAAGTTAGATGACAAAGTATTGAAATGGACACCTGTTGAAACTGTAAACATACCACTGGACCTCTGACAAGAATAACTATTATTAAGAACCTGTATCTTTATATATGGTATGAGCAAAACAAAAAACAATACTAAATAGACCTGCTAATGCTATGACTGTAGAAATCATTTACTTTTCGAAATAACTTGATTGAAATCCAGAACAAAAATTGATGAAGCTAAAAACTCATCGTCACTTCCACATAAGTAAGAAGAAACTGTATACAAAGGCATAGCAAAAATGATATCACTCATAACGGAAACACCTAGCCGAGGTTGTAGGACAGTGGATGTAGATAGTTATGCGATCAATCTTTACTGGTCCCAAGTATTTTCTATTCCTTCATGTTCTAGATCAAAGAAAGATACGATCAGAATTTTAAGAAGAGAGAGATTGGCTTACATAAATCAGTGGCTACAGAGAAGGCTGAAAGTAGTTCCCATCGTACAGATCGTTCCGGCCGACTCGAAATCAGCACTATGAAGCGATTCCCCATGTTTCCCTATGCACATTCGATGGATCAGGACATGGACGGTTTCCAGATCATCATGCTCTGGAGTGAAAATACGAATGCTGGTACCAAATCATAATAGCGTCCTAGCCGATTCAAAACAATAATAGGCACCAGATCCTCTATCTTCTCCAAGTACACGACCGGCAACCTTCGCGCACTCTTCTACATCCGCCATCGTCCTCCAACAGCAGCACCTCACACTCCATTTGTGGGATCAATTTGTGGGTGAGGGAAATCATCGGTGCTCTGATTTCGGTGGATTTGTGCGGGGAGCGTAGCTAGACAAGTAGAATTGGTGGATTACTGGAGCGGACTCAGCGGAGACAACCAGATTTGGTGGATTACTGGGAGCAGAGGCAATCAGAAAAAGAGAAGTGGAACGCCGAGAAATGGGGAAAATGAAGGGTGTTAAAGAAAATTATACTGGAGTATTTTTTTTCTTACAAGCCACTTATAATATAAAAAACAAGATAAGCACTGCACCAGACCCACAAACTCATAAAACGTAAAAGTGCAAGTGACTTAATTCAAAACATAAAAACAACTAATATCCATTATCCATAGATGTCGATTAAAAAAAGTCAATTGTACAAGATCAATTGAGTAGTAATTCACCCATATACATTGTTTTAGATATATATTCCAATAATAACAACTAACCAAAGGTATTTTAAGGTCAATATATATTCATAGCAAATTATACTTAAAAATGAATAAAAAATAATGCTCTGCAATAAATTGTTAATGGCATCCTACAATTTGATTGAATTCCAATTTATTATTAGTACTCTAATTGTATTAGAAATTATAATGAACCATCAAGATGTCGCCCGCGCATGTGCGCGGGCCATTGTGCTAGTTTAAAGAAATGCGGAATACTTTCACAATTGACACCGCCGGGAACACCACAACGAAACGGTGTGTCCGAACGTCGTAATCGAACTCTCTTAGATATGGTTCGTTCTATGATGTCTCTTACTGATTTGCCGTTATCATTTTGGAGTTATGCATTAGAGACAGCCGCATTCACTTTAAATAAAGCACCATCAAAATCCGTAGAAACGACACCGTCTGAATTATGGTTTAATAAGAAACCTAAGCTGTCGTTCCTTAAAGTTTGGGGTTGCGAAGCCTATGTAAAAAAGTTACAACCGGACAAGCTAGAACCCAAAGCGGAGAAATGCGTCTTCATAGGATACCCTAAGGAAACTATAGGGTACACTTTCTATCACAGATCCGAAGGCAAAATCTTTGTTGCTAAGAACGGAACCTTTCTTGAGAAAGAATTTCTCACTAAAGAGGTGATCTGGAAGAAAAATAGAACTCGATGAGATTAATGAATCTATACTCGTTGATCGGAGTAGCGCGATACCGGAAGTTGTACCTGTACCGCCTACACCGGCAACGAGAGGAAGCTAATGATAATGATCATGAAACTTCGAACGAGGAAACTATCGAACCTCGCAGATCGACAAGGGAACGTGCCACTCCTGATTGGTATGATCCTTGTCTAAATGTCATGATTGTGGATAACAATGATGAGGACCCTGCGACGTATGAAGAAGCGATGATGAGCCCAGATTCCAACAAATGGCAAGAAGCCATGAAATCCGAAATGGGATCCATGTATGATAACAAAGTATGGACTTTGGTAGACTTACCCGATAGCCGAAAGGTCTGTCGAGAATAAATGGATCTTCAAGAGAAAAACGGATGCCGATGGTAATATTACTGTCTATAAAGCTCGACTTGTCGCAAAGGGTTTCCGACAAATTCAAGGAGTTGACTACGATGAGACTTTCTCACCGGTAGCGAAGCTAAAATCTGTGAGGATTTTGTTAGCAATAGCTGCATTTTTCGATTATGAGATTTGGCGAGATGGATGTCAAAACGGCGTTCCTTAATGGAGATATTGAGGAAGAGTTGTATATGGTACAACCAAAAGGTTTTGTCGATCCTAAAAATGCTGACAAAGTATGCAAACTTCAGCGTTCAATCTATGGACTGAAGCAAGCATCAAGAAGTTGGAACCGATGCTTTGATAAGGTGATCAAAGACTTCGGGTTTATACAGTGTCATGGAGAGGCCTGTATTTACAAGAAAGTGAGTGGGAGCTCTGTAGCATTCCTGATATTATATGTAGATGACATATTATTGATTGGGAATGATATAGAACTATTAAGCGAGTGTAAAAGGTTATTTGAATAATAGTTTTTCAATGAAAGACCTTGGTGAAGCATCGTATATATTAGGCATCAAGATTTATAGAGATAGATCAAGACGCCTAATAGGGCTATCGCGAGTACATACTGGACAAGATTCTAAAGAAGTTTAGAATGGACGAAAGTAAGAAAGGGTTTTTACCTATGTTACCGGGCAAGGTCTTGAGTAAGACTCAAGGACCGGCTACGGCAGAAGAAAGAGAAAGGATGAATCGGATCCCCTATGCTTCGGCGATAGGCTCTATTATGTATGCCATGCTATGTACAAGACCGGATATAGCGCATGTTCGTTAGTTTGACTAGCGAGATATCAAAGTGATCCAGGGAATGGAACAACTGGACAGCGGTCAAGAATATCCTGAAGTACTTAAAAAGAACTAAGGATATGTTTCTTTGTTATGGAGGTGACCAAGAGCTCGTTGTAACAAGTTACACCGATGCAAGTTGGAACAACGATCCCGATGACTCTAAGTCACGGTCCGGGTACGTGTTTATATTGAATGGTGCTGCAGATAGGTCGGGCGAGCTCGAAGCGGTGCACGGTGGCGAAGTCTTCAACGGAATCGGAGTACATAGCGGCTTCGGAGGCTTCATCGGAAGCGGTATGGATGAAGAGGTTCATTGTAGAGCTCGGTGTGGTTCCTAGTGCATTGGACCCACTAGTCATATACTTGTGACAACATGGGTGCCATCGCCAATGCACAAGAACCAAGGTCACACAAGAGGCTGAAGCATATCAAGGCTGCGTTACCACTCGATTCGCGAGTACATCGAAGATGGAGAAGTAAAGATTTGCAAAGTACACATCGATCTGAATGTAGCGGATCCGTTGACTAAAGCTCTCCCTAGGGCAAAACATGACCAACACCAGAATGCCATGGGTGTTAGGTTCCTTACAATGTAATCTAGATTATTGACTCTAGTGCAAGTGGGAGACTTGTTGGAGATATGCCCAAGAGGCAATAATAAAAGTGGTTATTATATATCTTTATGTTTATGATAAATGTTTATATACCATGCTATAATTGTATTAACCGAAACATTGATACATGTGTGATATGTAAACAACAAAGAGTCCCTAGTATGCCTCTTAACTAGCTTGTTGATTAATGGATGATTATTTTCATAATCATGAACATTGGATGTTATTAATAACAAGGTTATATCATTGTATGAATGATGTAATGGACACACCCAATTAAGCGTAGCATAAGATCTCGTCATTAAGTTATTTGCTATAAGCTTTCGATACATAGTTACCTAGTCCTTATGACCATGAGATCATATAAATCACTTATACCGGAAAGGTACTTTGATTACATCAAACACCACTCGCGTAAATGGGTGGCTATAAAGGTGGGATTAAGTATCCGGAAAGTATGAGTTGAGGCATATGGATCAACAGTGGGATTTGTCCATCCCGATGACGGATAGATATACTCCGGGCCCTCTCGGTGGAATGTCGTCTAATGTCTTGCAAGCATATGAATAAGTTCATAAGAGACCACATACCACGGTACGAGTAAAGAGTACTTGTCAGGAGACGAGGTTGAACAAGGTATAGAGTGATACCGAAGATCAAACCTCGGACAAGTAAAATATCGCGAGACAAAGGGAATTGGTATTGTATGTTAATGGTTCATTCGATCACTAAAGTCATCGTTGAATATGTGGGAGCCATTATGGATCTCCGGATCCCGCTATTGGTTATTGGTCGGAGTGAGTACTCAACCATGTCCGCATAGTTCACGAACCGTAGGGTGACACACTTAAAGTTGGATGTTGAAATGGTAGTATTTGAATATGGAATGGAGTTCGAATATTTGTTCGGAGTCCCGGATGAGATCCCGGACATCACGAGGAGTTCCGGAATGGTCCGGAGAATAAGATTCATATATAGGATGTCATTTTATGTGAATAAAATGTCGCGGAAGGTTCTATGGAAGGTTCTAGAAGGTTCTAGAAAAGTCCGGAAGAAACCACCAAGGAAGGTGGAGTCCACATGGGACTCCACCTCCATGGCCGGCCAACCCTAGTGGGGGAGGAGTCCCAAGTGGACTCCCCTTAGGGGGCCGGCCACCCCCATATGGGAGGTGGAACTCCCACCTTGGTGGGAGTCCTAGCTAGGCTAGGTTTCCTCCTCTCTATGGAAGGTTTTTGGTTCGGGTCTTATTCGAAGACTTGGAGACCAACTCTTGGGGATCCACCTATATAATGAGGGGCATAGGGGAGGGGGCCGGCCGCACCAAAGCCACAAGTTGGCCGCACCCCTTGAGGCCGGCCACCCCCTCCCAAACCCTAGCCGCCCCCTTCTCCTCCATAGCTCCCGCGTGCTTTAGCGAAGCTCCGCCGGAGTTCTCCACCGCCACCGACACCACGCCGTCGTGCTTGTCGGATTCAAGAGGAGCTACTACTTCCGCTGCCCGCCTGGAACGGGAGGTGGACGTCGTCTTCATCAACAACCGAACGTGTGACCGAGTACGGAGGTGCTGCCCGTTCGTGGCGCCGGAACCGATCGTGATCAAGATCTTCTACGCGCTTTTGCAAGCGGCAAGTGAACGTCTACCGCAGCAACAAGAGCCTCATCTTGTAGGCTTTGGAATCTCTTCAAGGGTGAGACTCGATACCCCCTCGTTGCTACCGTCTTCTAGATTGCATCTTGGCTTGGATTGCGTGTTCGCGGTAGGAAATTTTTTGTTTTCTATGCAACGTTATCCTACATGTCTGAACGTCGTAATCGAACTCTCTTAGATATGGTTCGTTCTATGATGTCTCTTACTGATTTACCTTTATAATTTTGGAGTTATGCATTAGAGACAGCTGCATTCACTTCAAATAGAGCACCATCAAAATCCGTTAAAACGACACCGTATGAATTATGGTTTAATAAGAAACCTAAGCTGTCGTTCCTAAAAGTTTGGGGTTGCGAAACCTATGTAAAAAAGTTACAACCGGACAAGCTAGAACCCAAAGCGGAGAAATGCATCTTCATAGGATACCCTAAGGAAACTATAGGGTACACTTCCTATCACAAATCCGAAGGCAAAATCTTTGTTGCTAAGAACGGAACCTTTCTTGAGAAAGAATTTCTCACTAAAGAAGTGACTGGAAGAAAAGTAGAACTCGATGAGATTGATGAATCTTCACTTGTTGATCAGAGTAGCGCGATGCCGGAAGTTGTTCTCGTGCCGCCTACACCGGCAACGAGAGGAAGCTAATGATTATGATCATGAAACTTCAAATGAGATAGCCTGCGAACCTCGCGGATCGACAAGGGAACGTGCCACTCCTGATTGGTATGATCCTTGTCTAAATGTCATGATTGTAGATAACAATGATGAAGACCACTGCGACGTATGAAGAAGCGATGATGAGCCCGAATTCCAACAAATGGCAAGAAGCCATGAAATCCGAAATGGGATCCATGTATGATAACAAAGTGTGGACTTTGGTAGACTTACCCGATAGCCGCAAGGCTGTCGAGAATAAATGGATCTTCAAGAGAAAAACAGATGCTTGATGGTAATATTACTTGTCTATAAAGCTCGACTTGTCGCAAAGGGTTTCCGACAAATTCAAGGAGTTGACTATGATGAGACTTTCTCACTCGTAGCGAAGCTAAAGTCCGTGAGGATTTTGTTAGCAATAGCTGCATTTTTCGATTATGAGATTTGGCAGATGGATGTCAAAACGGCGTTCCTTAATGGAGACATTGAGGAAGAGTTGTATATGGTACAACCCAAAGGTTTTGTCGATCCTAAAAATGCTGACATTGTATGCAAACTTCAGCGTTCAATTTATGGACTGAAGCAAGCATCGATAAGTTGGAACCGACGCTTTGATAAGGTGATCAAAGACTTCGGGTTTATACAGTGTCATGGAGAGGCCTGTATTTACAAGAAAGTGAGTGGGAGCTCTGTAGCATTCCCGATATTATATGTAGATGACATATTACTAATTGGGAATGATATAGAACTATTAAGCAGTGTAAAAGGTTATTTGAATAATAGTTTTTCAATGAAAGACCTTGGTGAAGCATCGTATATATTAGGCATCAAGATTTATAGAGATAGATCAAGATGTCTAATAAGGCTATCACAAAGTACATACCTGGACAAGATTCTAAAGAAGTTTAGAATGGACGAAAGTAAGAAAGGATTCTTACCTATGTTACCAGGCAAGGTCTTGAGTAAGACTCAAGGTCCGGCTACGGCAGAAGAAAGAGAAAGGATGAGTCAGATCCCCTATGCCTCGGCAGTAGGCTCTATCATGTATGCCATGCTATGTACTAGACCGGATATAGCACATGTTGTTAGTTTGACTAGCAGATATCAAAGTGATCCAAAAATGGAACACTGGACAGCGGTCAAGAATATCCTAAAGTACTTGAAAAGAACTAAGGATATGTTTCTTTGTTATGGAGGTGACCAAGAGCTCATTGTAACAAGTTACACCGATGCAAGTTGGAACACTGATCCTGATGACTCTAAGTCACAGTCTGGGTACGTGTTTATATTGAATGGTGCTGCAAGTAAGCTCGGGCAAGCTCGAAGCGGTGCACGGTGGCGAAGTCTTCAACGGAATCGGAATACATAGCGGCTTCGGAGGCTTCATCGGAAGCGGTATGGATGAAGAGGTTCATTGTAGAGCTCGGTGTGGTTCCTAGTGCATTGGACCCACTAGTCATCTACTCGTGACAACATGGGTGCCATCGCCAATGCACAAGAACCAAGGTCACACAAGAGGCTGAAGCATATCAAGCTGCGTTATCATTCGATTCGCGAGTACATCGAAGATGAAGAAGTAAAGATTTGCAAAGTACACACCGATCCGAATGTAGCAGATCCGTTGACTAAAGCTCTCCCTAGGGCAAAGCATGACCAACACCGGAATGCCATGGGTGTTAGGTACCTTACAATGTAATCTAGATTATTGACTCTAGTGCAAGTGGGAGATCGTTGGAGATATGCCCAAGAGGCAATAATAAAAGTGGTTATTATATATCTTTATGTTTATGATAAATGTTTATATACCATGCTATAATTGTATTAACCGAAACATTGATACATGTGTGATATGTAAACAACAATGAGTCCCTAGTAAACCTCTTAACTAGCTTGTTGATTAATAGATGATTAGTTTCATAATCATGAACATTGGATGTTATTAATAACAAGGTTATATCATTATATGAATGATGTAATGGACACACCCAATTAAGCGTAGCATAAGATCACGTCATTAAGTTATTTGCTATAAGCTTTCAAATACATAGTTACCTAGTCCTTTCGACCATGAGATCATGTAAATCACTTATACCGGAAAGGTACTTTGATTACATCAAACGCCACTGCGTAAATGGGTGGTTATAAAGGTGGGATTAAGTATCCGGAAAGTATGAGTTGAGGCATATGGATCAACGGTGGGATTTGTCCATCCCGATGACGGATAGATATACTCTGGGCCCTCTCGGTGGAATGTCGTCTAATGTCTTGCAAGCATATGAATAAGTTCATAAGAGACCACATACCACGGTACGAGTAAAGAGTACTTGTCAGGAGACGAGGTTGAACAAGGTATAGAGTGATACCGATGATCAAACCTCGGACAAGTAAAATATCGCGTGACAAAGGGAATTGGTATCGTATGTGAATGGTTCATTCGATCACTAAGTCATCGTTGAATGTGTGGGAGCCATTATGGATCTCCGGATCCCGCTATTGGTTATTGGTCGGAGAGAGTTCTCACCCATGTCCACATAGTTCACGAACCGTAGGGTGACACACTTAAGGTTTGATGTTGTAATAGTAGAACTTGAATATGGAATGGAGTTCGAAGTAATTGTTCGAAGTCTCGGATGGGATCCCGGACAACACGAGGAGTTCCGGAATGGTCCGGAGAATAAGATTCATATATAGGAAGTCATATTCCAAGTTTGGAAATGATCCAGTGCATTTATGGAAGGTTCTAGAAAAGTCCGGAAGAAATCACTTTGGAAGGCAGAGTCCCGGAGGGACTCCACCACCCATGGCCGGCCAACCCTAAGGGGGAGGAGTCCCAAGTGGACTCCCCTAGGGTGGCCGGCCACCCCTCCCAAGGAAAGGTGGGAATCCCACCTCAAGTGGGAATCCCACCTTGGGTAGGTTTCATGTCATATGGAAGGTTTTGGTTTGGGGTCTTATTCGAAGACTTGTAGACCAACTCTTGGGTGTTCCACCTATATAATGAGGGACAAGGGGAGGGGGCCGGCCACCACAAGCCCTCAAGGAGGCCGCACCCCATAGTGGCCGGCCACCCCCTCTGTCAAACCCTAGCCGCCCCCTCTCCTCCACCTCTCCCGCAACGCTTAGCGAAGCTCCGCCGGAGTTCTCCATCGCCACCGCGACCACGCCGTCGTGCTTCCGGAGTCAAGGAGGAGCTACTACTTCCGCTGCCCGCTGGAACGGGGAGAAGGACGTCGTCTTCATCAACACCGAACGTGTGACCGAGTACGGAGGTGCTGCCCGATCGTGGCACCGTGATCAAGATCTTCTACGCGCTTTTGCAAGCGGCAAGTGATCGTCTACCGCAGCAACAAGAGCCTCATCTTGTAGGCTTTGGAAATCTTCAAGGGTGAGTCTCGATCATCTCCTCGTTGCTCCCATCTTCTAGATTGCATCTTGGCTTGGTTTGCGTTCTCGCGGTAGGAATTTTTTTGTTTTCTATGCAACGTATCCCTACAGTGGCCTGCTTGGTGGCTTCTCACCTGGACACACAATGTTCTCCTTCCGCCATTGCACGGTGGTTCTACAGGCTTCTCCCAGTTCTTTGATTTCCCCATCTTCACCTGCAGGGTGCTCAAGCACCAACCCCTCATAATCTCTCAACACTTGATCCACCATCACAACAGCAAAGTCGTCTTGGACCGGACGGCAATGGTAAGACCTTGTAGGTAAGAGGATGCCGACCGCCGCCTTCAAGGATAGGTTGAAAACTTTAACATGCAGCTCACAAGGACGGCTCTCAGTGAGATCATCCAGGGGGGGGTAGCGAGGAGGCTCGACCACCTGGTCATCATCATCATTATCCACCTGGTGACTGGAAGCCACGCTGCTTTTCCGGTGTTGTTGAGATTGCAGCGGGACGAGGGCATTGAGCAATGCAGGATCTACATCCTGCCCCTGAGCCATTGATACGTCTCCGACGTATCGATAATTTCTTATGTTCCATGCCACATTATTGATGATATCTACATGTTTTATGCATACTTTATGTCGTATTTATGCATTTTCCGGCACTAACCTATTAACGAGATGCCGAAGAGCCAGTTGCTGTTTTCTGCTGTTTTTGGTTTCAGAAATCCTAGTAAGGAAATATTCTCGGAATTGGACGAAATCAACGCCCAGGGGCCTATTTTTTCACGAAGCATCCAGAAGACCGGAGGACTTACGAAGTGGGGCCACGAGGTGGCCAGACACTAGGGCGGCGCGGCCCAGGTGCTGGCCCCCTGACTTGCCCTTCCACCTACATATAGTCTTCATCGCGAAACCCCCAGTACCGAGAGCCACGATACGGAAAACCTTCCAGAGACGCCGCCGCCGCCAATCCCATCTCGGGGGATTCAGGAGATCGCCTCCGGCACCTCGCCGGAGAGGGGAATCATCTCCCGGAGGACTCTTCACCGCCATGGTCGCCTCCGGAGTGATGAGTGAGTAGTTCACCCCTGGACTATGGGTCCATAGCAGTAGCTAGATGGTCGTCTTCTCCTTATGTGCTTCATTGTCGGATCTTGTGAGCTGCCTAACATGATCAAGATCATCTATCTGTAATGCTATATGTTGTGTTTGTTGGGATCCGATGGATAGAGAATACTATGTTATGTTCATTATCAATCTATTACCTATGTGTTGTTTATGATCTTGCATGCTCTCCGTTATTAGTAGAGGCTCGGCCAAGTTTTTACTCTTAACTCCAAGAGGGAGTATTTATGCTCGATAGTGGGTTCATGCCTCCATTAAATCTGGGACGAGTGACAGAAAGTTCTAAGGTTGTGGATGTGTTGTTGCCACTAGGGATAAAACATTGATGCTATGTCCAAGGATGTAGTTATTGATTACATTACGCACCATACTTAATGCAATTGTCCGTTGTTTGCAACTTAATACCGGAAGGGGTTCGGATGATAACCTCGAAGGTGGACTTTTTAGGCATAGATGCATGCTGGATAGCGGTCTATGTACTTTGTCGTAATGCCCAATTAAATCTCACTATACTCATTATATCATGTATGTGCATGGTCATGCCCTCTCTATTTGTCAATTGCCCAACTGTAATTTGTTCACCCAACATGCTATTTATCTTATGGGAGAGACGCCTCTAGTGAACTGTGGACCCCGGTCCTATTCTTTTACATCGAATACAATCTACTGCAACTTGTTCTACTGTTTTTTCCAAACAATCATCATCCACACTATACATCTAATCCTTTGTTACAGCAAGCCGGTGAGATTGACAACCTCACTGTTACGTTGGGGCAAAGTACTTTGGTTGTGTTGTGCAGGTTCCACGTTGGCGCCGGAATCCCTGGTGTTGCGCCGCACTACATCCCGCCGCCATCAACCTTCGACGTGCTTCTTGGCTCCTCCTGGTTCGATAAACCTTGGTTTCTTTCTGAGGGAAAACTTGCTACTGTACGCATCACACCTTCCTCTTGGGGTTCCCAACGGACGTGTCGATTGCACGCATCAAGCTACTTTTCTGGCGCCGTTGCCGGGCAGATCAAGACACTCTGCAAGGGGAGTCTCCACAATCCAATCTCTTTACTTTGTTTTTGTCTTGCTTTATTTTATTTACTTTCTTGTTTGCTGCATTATATCAAAACACAAAAAAATTAGTTGCTAGCTTTACTTTATTTACTGTCTTGTTCTCTATATCAAAAACACACAAAAAAAATAGTTACTTGCATTTACTTTATTTACCTTTAGTTTATTTCATCATGTTTCCTCCTAAGTTCACTCTGAAAGACATACCGGTAGGACGTGGGTCTATAATTGGGAGAGATAATATAGAAGATTTTTTCACTCATGTTAGTACCACTGAAGATTTTGAAGATAGACACTTGGTAGAACTTGCTCCTACTTATGAAATTGCTATTGCTTCTTTAGTTCACATGTTGGAAACTAAATTTGTTAATCTTAATCCTATAATCCAACACATGTTTCTCACACTCGGTGATATGGAAGAAGGGGGAAAGAAAGATTTTGTATTAGAAACCCTTCTTAAAGAATTTGGGGGAATAGCAAGAGAAGCTAGAAAAGTCTTCACTAAATATAATATGCTAGGCTCTTATACCAATTTTGCCAGTACCCTTGAAAAAATAGAAAAAGACAGACAAAAGTATACTAATCAAGTTAATTATGAGGGGGATATTAAAACCTCAATACCGTGCAAACTCTTAGGAATGTGCGAGGCACTAGAAAATAATTATGCTTGGCTTGTTCCCGAAAATTTGTTTGATGAAAATAGCAAGCCTAAGACTAATGAAAAGGGAGCCTCTGAAACTTACATAGATAAGATACAATGCATAGTTGAGAAAACTCCAAAACCCGCTGTCGATGCATCATCTCTTGATAATACTTGATACACACTTTCTGCGCCTAGCTGAAAGGCGTTAAAGAAAAGCGCTTATGGGAGACAACCCATGTTTTTACTACAGTACTTTTATTTTATATTTGAGTTTTGGAAGTTGTTACTACTGTAGCAACCTCTCCTTATCTTAGTTTTGTGCATTGTTGTGCCAAGTAAAGTCGTTGATAGTAAGGTTCATACTAGATTTGGATTACTGCGCGAGAAACAGATTTCTTTGCTCGTCACGAATCTGGGCCTAATTCTCTGTAGGTAACTCAGAAAATTATGCCAATTCACGTGAGTGATCCACAGATATGTACGCAACTTTCATTCAATTTGAGCATTTTCATCTGAGCAAGTCTGGTGCCTCAATAAAATTCGTCTTTACGAACTGTTCTGTTTTGACAGATTCTACCTTTTATTTCGCATTGCCTGTTTTGATATGCTTGATGGATTTTTCTATTCCATTGACTTTCAGTAGCTTTGTGCAATGTCCAGAAGTGTTAAGAATGATTATGTCACCTCTGAACATGTAAATTTTAATTGTGCACTAACCCTCTAATGAGTTGTTTTGAGTTTGGTGTGGAGGAAGTTTTCAAGGATCAAGAGAGGGAGATGATACGATATGATCAAGGAGAGTGAAAGCTCTAAGCTTGGGGATGCCCGGTGGTTCACCCCTGCATATTTTAAGAAGACTCAAGCGTCTAAGCTTGGGGATTCCCAAGGCATCCCCTTCTTCATCGACAACATTATCGGAGTTCCTCCGCTGAAACTATATTTTTATTCCATCACATCTTATGTGCTTTGCTTGGAGCGTCGGTTTGTTTTTGTTTTTGTTTTGTTTGAATAAAATGGATCCTAGCATTCATTGTGTGGGAGAGAGACACGCTCCGCTGTTGCATATGGACAAATATGTCCTTAGGCTTTACTCATAGTATTCATGGGGAAGGTTGAATCTTCTTCGTTAAATTGTTATATGGTTGGAATCGGGAAATGCTACATGTAGTAATTCTAAAATGTCTTGAATAATTTGATACTTGGCAATTGTTGTGCTCATGTTTAATATCTTGCATCATATACTTTGCATCTATTAATGAAGACATACATAGAGCTTGCTAAAATTTGGTTTGCATAATTGGTCTCTCTAAAAGTCTAGATAATTTCTAGTATTGAGTTTGAACAACAAGGAAGACGGTGTAGAGTCTTATAATGTTTACAATATGTCTTTTATGTGAGTTTTGTTGCACCGGTTCATCGTTGTGTTTGTTTCAAATAACTTTGCTAGCCTAAACCTTGTATCGAGAGGGAATACTTCTCATGCATCCAAAATCCTTGAGCCAACCACTATGCAATTTGTGTCCACCGTACCTACCTACTACATGGTATTTCTCCGCCATTCCAAAGTAAATTGCTTGAGTGCTACCTTTAAAATTTCTATCCTTTACCTTTGCAATATATAGCTCATGGGACAAATAGCCTAAAAACTATTGTGGTATTGAATATGTACTTATGCACTTTATCTCTTATTAAGTTGTTTGTTGTGCGATAACCATGTTCCCGGGGACGCCATCAACTACTCTTTGTTGAAAATCATGTGAGTTGTTATGCATGTCCGTCTTGTCTGAAGTAAGGGAGATTTACCACTCATTTAATGGTTAGAGCATGCATAATATTAGAGAAGAACATTGGGCCGCTAACTAAAGCCATGATCCATGGTGGAAGTTTCAGTTTTGGACATATATCCTCAATCTCAAATGAGAACATTAATTGTTGCTACATGCTTATGCATTAAAGAGGAGTCCATTATCTGTTGTCTATGTTGTCCCGGTATGGATGTCTAAGTTGAGAATAATCAAAAACGAGAAATCCAATGCGAACTTTCTCCTTAGACCTTTGTACAGGCGGCATAGAGGTACCCCTTTGTGACACTTGGTTAAAACATGTGTATTGCGATGATAATCCCGGTAATCCGAGCTAATTAGGACAAGGTGCGGGCACTATTAGTATACTATGCATGAGGCTTGCAACTTGTAAGATATACTTTACATGATACATATGCTTTATTACTACCGTTGACAAAATTGTTTCTTGTTTTCAAAACCAAAGCTCTAGCACAAATATAGCAATCAATGCTTCCCTCTGCGAAGGGCCTTTCTTTTACTTTTATGTTGAGTCGGTTCACCTATCTCTCTCCACCTCAAGAACCAAACACTTGTGTGAACTCGTGCATTGATTCCTACATACTTGCATATTGCACTTGTTATATTACTTTACATTGACAATATCCATGAGATATACATGTTATAAGTTGAAAGCAACCGCTGAAACTTCAATCTTCCTTTGTGTTGCGTCAATACCTTTACTTTGATTTATTGCTTTATGAGTTAACTCTTATGCAAGACTTATTAATGCTTGTCTTGAAAGTACTATTCATGAAAAGTCTTTGCTTTATGATTCATTTGTTTACTCATGTCATTACCATTGTTTTGATCGCTTCATTCATTACATATGCTTACAATAGTATGATCAAGGTTATGATGGCATGTCACTCCAGAAATTATCTTTGTTATCGTTTACCTGCTCGGGACGAGCAGGAACTAAGCTTGGGGATGCGATACGTCTCCGACGTATCGATAATTTCTTATGTTCCATGCCACATTATTGATGATATCTACATGTTTTATGCATACTTTATGTCGTATTTATGCATTTTCCGGCACTAACCTATTAACGAGATGCCGAAGAGCCGGTTGTTGTTTTCTGCTGTTTTTGGTTTCAGAAATCCTAGTAAGGAAATATTCTCGGAATTGGACGAAATCAACGCCCAGGGGCCTATTTTTCCACGAAGTTTCCAGAAGACCGGAGGACTTACGAAGTGGGGCCACGAGGTGGCCAGACACTAGGGCGGCGCGGCCCAGGTGCTGGCCGCGCGGCCCTAGCGTGTGGGCCCCTCGTGTGGCCCCCTGACTTGCCCTTCCGCCTACATATAGTCTTCGTCGCGAAACCCCCAGTACCGAGAGCCACGATACGGAAAACCTTCCCGAGACGCCGCCGCCGCCAATCCCATCTCGGGGGATTCAGGAGATCGCCTCCGGCACCCTGCCGGAGAGGGGAATCATCTCCGGGAGGACTCTTCACCGCCATGGTCGCCTCCCGGAGTGATGAGTGAGTAGTTCACCCCCGGACTATGGGTCCATAGCGGTAGCTAGATGGTCGTCTTCTCCTTATGTGCTTCATTGTCGGATCTTGTGAGCTGCCTAACATGATCAAGATCATCTATACGTAATGCTATATGTTGTGTTTGTTGGGATCCGATGGATAGAGAATACTATGTTATGTTGATTATCAATCTATTACCTATGTGTTGTTTATGATCTTGCATGCTCTCCGTTATTAGTAGACACTACGGCCATGTTTTTACTCTTAACTCCAAGAGGGAGTATTTATGCTCGATAGTGGGTTCATGCCTCCATTAAATCCGGGACGATGACGAGAAAGTTCTAAGGTTGTGGATGTGTTGTTGCCACTAGGGATAAAACATTGATGCTATGTCCAAGGATGTAGTTATTGATTACATTACGCACCATACTTAATGCAATTGTCTGTTGTTTGCAACTTAATACTTGGAAGGGGTTCGGATGATAACTCTGAAGGTGGACTTTTTAGGCATAGATGCATGCTGGATAGCGGTCTATGTACTTTGTCGTAATGCCCAATTAAATCTCACTATACTCATTATATCATGTATGTGCATGGTCATGCCCTCTCTATTTGTCAATTGCCCAACTGTAATTTGTTCACCCAACATGCTATTTATCTTATGGGAGAGACACCTCTAGTGAACTGTGGACCCCGGTCCTATTCTTTTACATCGAATACAATCTACTGCAATACTTGTTCTACTGTTTTCTGCAAACAATCATCATCCACACTATACATCTAATCCTTTGTTACGAGCAAGCCGGTGAGATTGACAACCTCACTGTTACGTTGGGGCAAAGTACTTTGGTTGTGTTGTGCGGGTTCCACGTTGGCGCCGGAATCCCTGGTGTTGCGCCGCACTACATCCCGCCGCCATCAACCTTCGACGTGCTTCTTGGCTCCTCCTGGTTCGATAAACCTTGGTTTCTTTCTGAGGGAAAACTTGCTACTGTACGCATCACACCTTCCTCTTGGGGTTCCCAACGGACGTGTCGATTGCACGCATCAGCCATCTGGGATGTAAGTACTTGGGTTACCATGGTTAATTGGGCTTTCATGGTGCTCATACCCTCCTCTAAGGACGCTATGCGGTCTGTTTCCCTTGCCTTTCTCCTCTCATGGCTTTTATCAGGAAATCTCTTCCTTTCCGCAGGAAAGCCATACTTCCACGGAACGGAGCCTTCTGTGCCTTGTGTTCGTCCGCCGTGTTCTTTGTTCCCAAGGGCGCGTGTCGCGCTCATCGTTCTCTCTTTCGGGCTGGAACCTCCCTCCTCCACGTCCTTATGTGCTTGTTCCAGGGCTTCAATGGGAAACTTCAGATGAGCTTTCTTATAGATGCACTTCCCTAGTTTACGGATGCAACGTTCCCCCAATCCCGTAGAACCACTCCTTACACCGTTCGATCCAACCGTGTGTCCCTAATCTGATCCCTTTCCTGGTCGGTTCCGCCTCGGCTGCACCTGCCACTTAGGACGGTTAGCCACTGTATCCACCTGGACCCGGAATTTGGTGATATAGCTTCAACACAGACATTTGCCTTATTTGTTTCCGACCTTTTCGTAAATTCTTCTGACTCCGTGCTGTACTTCACGAATTCGTCCCAGTGATTTTTTACCTTCTCACTGTCCGGAGTCTTCTTTTTCTTGATAAGGATGTGCAATCTTTTCTTGTGGCTCTTGAATAGTTCGGCCATCTTCTTCTTGGCAAAGTCGCGGAGGGCCTGCTCCATCTTGGCCTTTTCAGTGGCATCCCCCTCTGGAGGTACTAGGTTGAAATGTGACATGAGCTTGGTCGAATGCTGTCTTTGGCTACATCATCGATATAAAGACCTTGAGCTTCTTCCTCTGCGGACAGCACTAGTCCCTTCGGCTTGTTCCATTCTCGAACGGTGATCGGGACGTGGTCCCTAACAAGCACTCCGCATTGAGCTATAAATGACTTTGCACTTTTCTCCGGAGCAATCGGTTTACCATCCTTAGCGATATGGGTGATGTCGTGCCTAACACCGTCGTCCAACTTTTTGGCCGGGCCTCGCTTCTTCGACTTTACAGAAGAAGTGCTCGATCCGGAGGGCTAAAAAATAAATAATTCATAGTCAGTACAATTTAATTAGTTAATGCATCTAGTCGATCAACAGCGGCTTAATTAATTTATATACCTGGGTGATAACTACGGTTCCGGAGCCATTATGATGATCTTCTTCCTTACCGGCGCCATTAGGATCTTCTTCCTCAATATTCTCCGCTCCCTCACCGGAGTCATTCAAAAAAGTTGCGGTGACATCGTCACCGACATCATCTGGAATAATGTCATCGTCGCGATCATCCAGAGTACTGTGGGCTATGAGGTCAGCCATGAAATTTTCTTGAGTTTCATCTCTCTCCATGCTTTCTACAACGACCTGCAAGATATATATAGGAACCATCATATGATCAAATTAAGGATAATGCAGAAAACTGAAAATGGAGTTACATATGTAGTTCTTAACTAAGGATCGATAATATAGTGCTGAAAGCAGATATGCGCTTACATGCATACATAGATCGGGTTCATGTTTATTTAACCCTAATACATCAATCAATACTACAACCTCTCAACCGCGCCGACCGGGTCCTATAACGCGCCGACCGGGACTCGAGCCGCGCCGGGTGAACCCCAGAAGCCACGGAACAGTCACGGGAGCATAGCTAACATGAGATCCCTGCATAACGCTCCATCCGGTCCTATACATGTTGTCTAATGCATACATGTAACGGCGAACGTGCTCGTCCTCCGCCGCAATGCGCTGAGCTACCTCCTCCGGCGGGGCCGGCTCCCTCTGAAACGACCGTGGCCCATAAGACCTCCACCAAAGAATATCCGGGTCGATGACGGGACCCGGATTCCGCACCAAGGTGCGCGACCCGGAAGCTAAGACCTCCCAGTGCCACCCCGGCGGAGCCCAGTCCCGGACCTCCCCCAGCTGCTGCATCTCCTCTAGAAGAGTCAAACCACAGCGCGGCGGCTGTCGTGGCATCGTAGCTACGAAAACAAATTATATATATATATATATACCAACGTTAACATAAATTAAAAAATAACTTCACTACTTTTATGTTAGCGGCGCCGGCACTACCGTTTGGGGGCGCCGGCACTACATACTCTATTTTGGGGCGCCGGCAGGGGCGTCGGCACTACCCGTATTTTGGGGGCGCCGGCAGGGGCGCCGACAGTACCGTATTTTGGGGGCGCCGGCACTACCGGAGATGGTGGCGGTCGGCCGGTGGCGGCCGGCCGATGGCACCGACACTAACTTTTTTCTAACTATTTGCACTACTACTAAATTCACTACACTAATCTAACAAAAAAATTCTAACTTTTTTCTAACTATTTGCACTACTACTAAATTCACTACACTAACAATATACGAGAGTGATGTTTTGGCACATGGGAGCGTATGCTCCCTTTATTTTGAAATACATGTTAGGCACATTTTAAAATGTCAAAAAAATTGAAACAAAAATTTCGCACGTACATCTTCATGTGCTACACGCTCATAAAGTCGTTTTATGAAAAATCGACATGTCATGTGACGTGTGTAAAAAAGACAAAATTCGATGCTGAAACAAAGACTTGTCACAAGATAAATTTTCTCTTTTTCGCTTACACTACAAAAAATATCATTTTTTCGTGAAACTTGACGAATACACATATATTATGGAGATGTACATGTAAATTTTTTTGTTAAAATTTTTTGACACTTGAAAATATGTTTTTATGGTAGAGGGATCATACGGACCTGGGAGCCGAATTGAGTTTCTGCTATATACTAACATATATACTAAGTATATACTAACATATACTAACATTTTAACTACACTAATCTAACATTTTTTTCGAATTAACTATACTAACAATATACTAACTATATACTAACATATACTAACATTTTTTTCGAATTTGATAAGAAATAAAAAAATAAAAATAAAAGGTGGCCGCCGGCCGGCCGGGGCCGTCGGTCGGCCGGCCGGAGGAGGGAGAGGGAGGGCGCGCGCGCCATACCTGCGGGCGTCGGCGGCGGGCGTCAGCGGCGGCGGAGGACGGTGTCGGCGGCGGGCGGTGACGTGCGGCCGTGTGACGCTCGCGCGGGCGGTGGCGGTGACGCGCGCGGCGGGCGGTGGCGCGCGGGCGGCGGGCGGCGACGCGGGCAGCGGGCGGCGGCGCGGCGGACGGCGACGGCTACGGCGCGCGCGGCGATTGGGTGGCCTGGCGGCGTCTCTGTGCTCGTCTCCGCGGAGACGAAGCGGTGAAGTTATAACCGACCCCCCCCCCTTTGGGCCCGGTTTGTATTACAAACCGGGACCAAAGGCCCCCCTTTGGTCCCGGTTTGTAATACAAACCGGGCCTAAAAACCGGGCCTAAATATGGAGAATAAAAAATTTCATTCCTGCCTTATTTCAGATCAAAAAAAACCACGTACTGGCCACCGCCATGCCACAGTCATAAGACTTCAGGTTCTGGAATGTTTTCTTCTCCATATTTATTATTCCCTTTATATTGGAGGAGAAGCCAGACGGGACCTTGATACTGCTCAGACATTCAAAAAATATTTCCTTCTCTGCTTTTGTAAGAGCGTAGCTGGAGTAATGACGTCCTTTAACTCTCTCATGCGGTTTTTGGGGTCTTTCCTACGTTGTTGGTCCTCCCGTGCTTACAGTGTATCTTTTGTCTTCCCGTACACGCCCAGAAAGCCTAGCAAGTTCACGCAAAGATTCTTCGTCACGTGCATCACATCGATTGAAGAGCGGACCTCTAAGACTTTCCAATAGGGTAGATCCCAAAATATAGATTTCTTCTTCTACATGGGCACGTGTCCGGCATCGTCATTCGGAACAGACCGTCCGCCAAGACCCTTTCCAAATATTACATCTAGATCCTTGACCATACCAAATATATCAACACCATCACGATGGGGAGGCTTCCTCCGGTGATCAGCCCTCACCGTTGTAATGCTTGCCTTTCTTTCTTACGGGATGGGTAGTCCTAAGAAATCGACGATGCCCCGGTACACGACCTTCTTACATTTTTCCAAATAATCACCTTCGAGCTCATGTAAACGGTGCGTGCATGCATTGTATCCCTTGTTTGACTCGTCCCGAAATGTTACCAAGAGCGAGGCCAGTCATTGATGGTTACGAAAAGCGGCGCTCTTAGGTCAAATTCCTCCTGCTTGTGCTCGTCCCACACGGTACACCTGCTGACCACAAGTCTGTAGAAGTTCTTCGACTAATGGCTTCGGGTACACATCAATGTCGTTCCCGGGTTGCTTCGGGCCTTGTATGAGCACCGACATCATAATGAACTTCCGCTTCATGCACAACCAAGGAGGAAGGTTATATATACAAAGAGTCACGGGCCGGGTGCTATGGTTGCAGCTCTCGCTCTCCAAAAGGATTCATGCCATCCGTACTTAGACCAAACCTTAAGTTCCTTGCATCCTGTGCAAAGTTTGGGAACTCTCTATCGATTTTCTCCATTGGGATCCATCAGCAGGTGCCTCAACATCACGTCTTTCTTACGGTCTTCTTCGTGCCATCGCAACAACCTAGCGTGCTCTTTATTTCGAACAAGCGTTTCAGCCGTGGTATTATAGGAGCATACCACATAACCTTGGCGGGAACCCTCTTCCGGGCGCTCGCCCTCAACATCACCGAGGTCATCTCGTCCGATCTTATACCGCAATGCGAGTGCACACCGGACATGCATCCAAATTCTCGTACTCACCGCGGTAGAGGGATGCGATCATTAATGCATGCATGTATCTTTTGCACATCTAATCCTAGAGGGCAGTACAATCTTCTTCGCTTCGTACGTACTCGGTGGGCAATTCGTTACTCCTTGGAAGCTTCCTCTTAATTATTGTCGACAACTTTCCAAATCATGAGTCGGTGACACCGTTCTCTCGCCTTCCATTGCAATAATTCCAGGTGTCTTGCCTAGCTTTTTATGGCCATCTTCGCAAGTTGGGTATAACAATTTGTTGTGATCTTCTATCATCTTGTCGAAGACCAACCTTTCCTTTTCAGTTTCACATTCTCTCCTTGCATCAGGTAATGGCCTCGACCAAGATCATCATCAGCGAGGCTCATCCGGTGCCTCTTGATCTTCTACTTCATTGTCTTCATTGCCTTCCGCAGTATCATCGTATTCAGGGAAATTGGGATAACCGTCATCATCCTCTTCCTCTTCTTCATTGTCTTCCATCATAACCCCTCTTTCTCCGTGCTTGGTCCAATAATAGTAGCTCGGGCATGAAACCGGATCGCAGAAGGTGGCTGTGAATGAGACTCGAGTGAGCGTAATTTACGGTATTCTTGCAAGTTGACACATGGACAATACATGAAGCCACCATGTTTGTTTGCCTCCGCCACGGCCATAAAATTATCCAGGCCCGAAGTGAACTCGTCAAACCGTCGGTCAATGTACATCCATTGCCGATTCATCTGCATGATATAATTTAGCTGATCAAAACCATTACAGAACATCACGATGTATATATACACATGCATTTTATCAATTAGAGATGAAAAGGATAAAGTTGTTAACCTCGATGAAGAAGAAAAAAACAAGTTAAGTGTGGCTTGATTTGTGTAAACTCAAGTGGCAAATCCTCTTAAACATTTCATCGCACACCTCTTGTGCATGTGAAGAAGAGAGGAGAGCAATACAAACCCCTCTTGTGAAGAAAGTGAAAAAATGGCCAAGTGTGGCTCACATTTGGGCAGGGCGTGGTAATATAGCCAGATTGGGGACCTTGTCCCGGTTTGTAATACAAACCGGGTCCAGAGGGGGGGGCCTTTGGACCCGGTTTGTATTACAAACCGGGACTAAAGGTTTGCCACGCCTGACACGGCCTGTCGCGCCCTGCCGTGGACCCTTTGGTCCCGGTTTGTATTACAAACCGGGTCCAAAGGCCACTACCGGACAGGCTCTGAGCTAGTGGGGTCGCCCTGGGCAAAACGAACCGGGACCAATGACCCCATTGGTCCCGGTTTGATTCTGCACTGAGACATTTGCTTGGGACCAAAGGCCTCTTCTCCACTAGTGGAAGTAGCCAAGTGGCTAGTGGATGCCTTTTGGCTTAGAGCATATCTAGTAGTGCCCGTAAAAATGAAAAATCAAAAAATAATGGCCGGTTTACGAGTTTAGTTTGGAAATGAACGCAGATCAGTAACTGAAAACACGTTTGGCCCGAGAAAAATTTACAGGCCGCGCCCGAAAACCCAATTCGGCCTATAATTATGGGGATCAATCACCGAACCGAACGAGAATCCATATCTAGGGCACGCGGAAGATTCACCCGTCCCAACTGCTCACCCTCTTCCCACTTCCGCGCTCTGCCACTCCTCCGAAACCGCCACCGCCACCGCTCGATTCGGCCGAATCCGGCGAAGCGGAGCTCCTGCGTGTTGCTCCGCATCACGCCCGCGGATCCTCCAGCACCTTCAGGGCCTGCCCCCTACCGCGCCGGCCGAATCGAAGATGAACTCGACCGCGGAGTTCGCTGACGTTGATCTCTCGGATTTGTGGAAAAATTGTCCAAAGGCATGGCATGGAATGTACTGTGGAAAAGCAAAGATGCTACAATTGTACTTGAGGTCGTAGCATCACAAGATTAGTGGATTTAGCATTGTTTTTTTTGGTTTGCCGGGAACGTGTACATAGATCATCTTTGTTTGCAAAACTAGCAAACGGAGAAGCACCCACTTGCAATTACAAAGTTATGAATAATTAATATTTAATGGGATACTATCTAGCAGATGAGATTTATCCAGACAGGTCAACTTTTGTGAAGTCCGTCAAGGATCTCCAAGATAAAATAGAAGCTGAATTTGCCAAGGCTCAAGAAGCTGCCCGCAAAGACATTGAGAGGACATTTGGTGTTCTGCAAGCTAGGTTTGCAATTGTTCAAGGGCTTGCTCAGTTTTGGGGAAAAAAACCCTTGTCAACATCATGACTTGCTGTGTCATTATTCACAACATGATTGTTGAAGATGAAAGATGGTTAAATTTGCCCCGTTTCTATAACAATGTAGGCACCCGAGTTCAACCTCAAAGGAATCCCGATCGCGTTGAAGCTTTCCTTAAAACGCATCGACAGATTGAGAATGCCACGACTCATCTACAACTCGTTTATGATCTGAAAATGCAACATTGGAAGCTCTATGGCTGTCGCCACACTTGATCCTACCATTCCATTGTGAGACATTTGAATATATTTTTATGATTTGGAAACTATTGTTGTAATTTGGTTCAGACATTTGTTAATTTGTTTGATTGATGTAATAATTTGAATGATTATTGTGTGCTTAAAACTATTATCTGATTACTTTATGATCGGTTGTTCTATGTTTCTGTTTTATATGATGTTGCATATGAATTCTGTGATAAAACCCTAGTTTTACGGGTTCGGACGCTGTTGTCGCGGAACAAAACCCACAAACCGAGCATGTTCTATTTTACACTGGTTTTACTGGCTCTGTTCCGAGTCAGCCCTTCTCCGAACCGTAAACACGTTTTCAAAAGACTATACTAGAGTTTTTTGGTTCCCACTTTTTCGGTTACTACTAGAGATGCTCTTGCAACGCTAAACCGAAGACTATATACTACACACTCTACAAACACAATAGATGTGACATCCTGGCACAGGAGTTCATAACTTATATCAACGAACCTAATGCAGACACTCAAGTGCTTCTCCAGAACAGTGTCTCCAAACTCCAAAGCCACCCCCATCGCCGAGCTGGAACCGGATCTAGGTTTGCATCGGAGACACTACTCTAAGTGGGCAAGGGTGATATTGACACTCCTTCGTACCGCCTCAAAGAAGGAAAACAATGCTTCCAAGTGTTGTTGCCGGTAACGGGCATGACTTTCATCAGGGGTGTGGCTTTCTTGTCTCTAAACCTTTGGAAACCACATGATGCCCTTGTTGCCTTGCTTTGCCGCCACGACATGACCTCAATGTGCCGCTGCAGAGTCATGGTTCACGCCACACACCTTGCCTCTCATCCTAGATGGCCAGGAGCGCCGTCCACCTCGCCATTGGCATCCATGGCAAGTTCTCACCGCGCCACACCGACCTATGCGGTTCTCACCACCGTTGAAGCCGCCAGCCCTGCCACCCAGCGTCGAGCTTCTGACGGAGTGACGAGTGCCAACCCGGAGCATCACATCTACGCCCACCCCATTTTCACAACATCAAGCACACAAGGGTGTGGCTGGCTAAATGAAAGTGTGTTTGGACGCTGGAATATTTGTGAGGCTCTCATTCCCTCCTATTCTCAAGCCTCTATAGTAGCTTGAGGGCTCTCCACAGCCGCCCGGGCCGATCCGATGGCCACCCCGCCAGAATAGCCGGCATGAGTTGGTTGGGGAGGCGCCGGTGTAGATAGGTTCTCTAGATCTAGTAGTAGTTGTTTGTGTTGGCCTTGTGCCAGAGTTTGGCGTCATGCCGAGAGCATCGTCCTGGATCCCTTGGCTGGATCTAGGAGTTGTTCCTGTTGATCTTGTTCATCGTAGGCTCCTAGGGATGGAGCCAGATGCGGTGCAGGGAAAAGCTGCTTGCTCTGTCAATAAAGCCATGTGTTGTGCCAAGCATGAGATCTGTCAATCTGCATCTTCGTCTTCTCCGGCCGGCCGTGGTGGCGAGGGGAGAGGGCGGGGCAGCGCCAGTTGCAAGTGCTTGGTGGCAGCCGGGATAAGTGAAGCTTGTGCTTGCGGAAGCTTCCAAGCGACAGCGAGGTGCGCCGCCGCTATCTTTGGACGAGGGGGCCGCTCCGTGCCTCTCGAGCCCTGGCTCCGAGGGTTCTTCTTCCTCCAAGATGGGAGGATCTTGGGTTTCAGTGCGGCACTTCAACGCCGGTTCCAGATCAAGTGGTTTCATCCCCGAGATGGAGCAGGAGGCCGCTGCTTCCAGGCCGGCAATGGTGTCTGTGGAGGAGGACCGGATCACGTTGTGTTTTTTTTCTTTCGAGGTCCTCTTAGTAAATTGCAAGTGCTATGATGTAATTGCTGTTTTTTTTTTATCCTTGATGTAACTTTGTCCCATCGCCATCAATGAAGCTTCGAGGGCCTACCCCTGTTAAAAGAACACTGTATTTTTTTAATTTTTTTTGCGAAATGGAACACTGGAATATAATCCACGTGATTGCACGCAGGTTTTGTCAGGAGCAACGCGACTCTCCTAGTATAATATAATGCCCTGAATTATTCGAACACGTACACGTACGTGTGGATGTCTGTACAAAGAACTGATGTGAAATCGCATCAGATACTCAATTTCTCGGCCACTTCAAAAAAGAGAAAGAAAAGAAACTACACCACCAATTGCTCAATATTCAGAGATGGAAAAGAAGTCCCGTTTTTATTTCAAAATCGCCTAATCACGGGTTTCTTCTGGCCGCCGCCGCCGCCCGAACCAACCGCCAGCGAAACGGCCTCGGCGAGCCTCCCCACCCGCGCCGCCACGTCCGGCGACAGGGCCACCGACGCACGCCGGACCCTCCTCGGCCCCAGCAGCGCCCCGAGCACCTCCACCACCTCCTCCGTTCCCCACCCTCCCCTCCTCAGCTCCCCGCAGCACCAGTCAACCTTCAACGCCGACGCCGTCGCCTCGCCGCCGCTGGGGCTCACTCCCGTGATCTCCTCCACCTCGTCGTCGCCCCACCCTCCGCGCCTCAGCAGGGACCCTGCCCACTCCAGGTACGAGCGCAGCCAAGAAGGGGCGTGCGACGCCGTGGTGGTGGCCTCCGGGGAGTCGGTACGGACTTCCAAGAAACGGTCGCCTGCGGCCGCGGCGTCCGTCCAGAACTCGATCCAGCGCGGCGCCCTGCCGGTCACGGAGTCGAGGCTCCGCCGAGCTGTCGACGGAGGCGCGGGGGAAGGCGCCGGTGGGGGAACTGGTGCGGAGAGCTGGCGCCGGAGGGGCGCGCCGGGTGGTGGTTCGGCGGTGAAGGCGCGGAGGAGGAAGTCGGCCACGTTGGCGCCGGCGAAGGCGACGCCGGAGTCCGAGACGTGGAACACGGGGTTTCCGGCGAGGCAGGGGGTCGCCGGCACGTAATGCCGTCCGTGCACCGGGACGAGAGGCGGCGGGGGCGGCGCCCGTCCTCCCCGGCGGCCCGGGAGGAGGGGCAGCGTCGCGGCGACGGCGGCGGGGATTTCCTGCGCGGCGAAGCGGAGGAGGCGGAGACCTGCCGGAGAGCGGTAGTCCGGGAAGCCGTCGCCCGAGGGCACGCCGAGAGCGAGGAGCTCGCGGAGTTCGGGCGGGAGCTGGAGACCGCCGAGAGCGACCTCGGCTACGGCGAGCTCGGATTCGGAGAGACCCGAGAGAATGGATACGCCGGCCGCGGATAGGTGAGCCAGTACGGCGGAGGGGGAGGGGGCGGGTCCCGCGGCGGCGGAGGAGGAGGGTGGCGCTGCCGCGGTGCGCGGGGTGCTGGGGGCGGATGCGCGTGTAGAGAGGCGGCGCAGGCCGGCAGCGTGGGAGGGAGGGCGAGGGAGGCCGTGCGGGAGTGGCGGCCTTCGGTCGACGTCGACCATCGCGTAGCGTGATTGGTTCTCGCCGGCGATGTAGGTGATGCAGGCAGGGAGAGAATGGAAGGTGGCGGTGGCGGAGTGTTTGGGCGCGGAGGGCGGTGGCCGTTAGGGTGATATAGGAGTTTCGGGTGTGGGTCCCGTCCCGAGAGAGAAGATAACGGGGTTGACCATTTAGATTGGACCTACTCAGATTCTGATTTGATTATGCGTTTGCTAAAATTTAGGAAGCAATCACCCAAGTTCCAAAACAACATATGACAAGTCACATTGGCAGGGTATATCACTGCAAAAACTATCACTTGTCTTTTGAACTAACTAAGGCATAGTGAGATTTTTTCTTGGTATAACATCTTCCCCCTCCTCCCCTCCCTCAAGCCGCGGCCACGCCGACGGATAGAGGAGTGGGGACTCGTTCTCTTCATCGTTTGCTTTTTTGTAGGTTTGTTTTCTCTGATTTTGTCTCCCTAGCGGCGTCGGCGAGTGGAAGCGATGATGACATGTTGGAACAAGGTCTCTCCGGCCTCTCCCTACCTCGTGGGTGTCTCATTCAAAGTCAGCGAAGGGCCCATGAGGGTTTGTGTCGCCGCATCTCTTGATTCTATTCGGATCTTGGCAATTTGTGTTTACCAAGGGACTTCTTCGGGTATTAGGGATCTCCGTATCATGAAGAAGTTTCATCGACGGTTACTTTTTCTTCTTCTTCTTCGTATCCGGGGCGACTGTGGTTTTGTAGACCCGTTAAGCGACTTTCCGGCTGCAACCAACAACGACAGACCGGGTCATTGAGGGGCAAAAGCGCGACACACCGTCGACACAGTATGGAGGTTGAAGACGGAAGGAATCTCAAGGATTTCGTTGTAGTTTTCATTTTTCGTGTGGTGCTTTGTACTGTTGTATGTTTCTTGTAATGCTAGGGTCCTTTTCGCAAAAAAATATCTATGCTCATATTTTATTTCATTTTTTGTGCTGATTTTTTTTGAAAATAAAAGAAAGGTAATACATATTTTAGAATCGATTAGCCTTTTTGGTTCAAAATAACTTTAATGGATTTCATTCCCGAGGATTTGTTTTTCCTTCGGAGCTTATTTGGCTCATAGGATTTGAAACCATAGCAATAGATTCTTTTTTTTTTCTTAAGCCCAACCTCATGAAAAAACATCCTTTGTTTCTATGACATCTCTGACGTACACATAACCCGCCAATCCCCTAGCACTCCCTCCATTTCACACGAGTTACATATTATGTTTAGTGTTTGGCCAAGTATAATATGTACTCCGGTGTCTATAAATGTGTCATCGGCCCGTCCTTCTACTCCCTCGGCCATATATACCCTCATGCTGCATTGGGTGGGCACACACCTTCCTCCTCCATCGCCTCTCCTCTCCCCATCCCGCACCGCACATTCTCCATGGTGCACAAGGGTGGCCAGGGCATCAGCGGGAGCGTCAACAACAGTTCTCGTAGCCTCACCATCGATGAGACCATGGCGCTCGTTGAGAATTGTGTGTTCGTGCCATCGGTTACCCGCCTCACCGACGTGTGGAACATTAGCGCGGTCGGCCTTGCTGTCCCACCAGTTCTAGAAGGATAACGACTCGTGACGATGCTCGAGCAACGCCTCGTCGTCCCAGTGCAACATTGTGTTTCGGATGCCAAAGCCCAATGCATGCTCTCCACCACACGTCAACATTGTGTTTCGAACCCCAAGTCCTAGCCGCGCCGAGTGGTGGTGGCATAGTGTTTCGTAAGCCTAAGCCGAAGCCATCGTCGCAGAGGGGCCGCCTCTTCCTCCAGCGCCGCGGAAGAAGGCGAAGCAGGAGGAGTCGGCGTGGGTGGCGGATCTACTAGTGCATGCGATGATGTGTGACCCCACCGACCTCGACGACAAGTCGGGCCTCAACAAAGCCCTTGGTGAGTCCACCTACGTCGTTTTGCCGATGACGTTTGAATGCGTCGAGTGGTGGTCAACTCAGGACAGCGACGCGATCATCGACCTCGACGCCGCGGAGGAGTCGGAGGAGTCCAACGACAACGACGATGGTGGCGACTACCGGCACTAGTAGATCTATGGTTTAGTTTACGTTTTTAATAAAGATTTGTTAAAAATTGTAAGATGTCCTAAAACCAGAATAAAATTCGACATTCTTCGTTTAAATTTATGTTTTTATTTTATGGGGGGCACATGGAGATGCCCTAACATCTTCAATAAGAAGACAATGTAATCTCCTCCTAGCCAGTGAATTCCTGATCATAGATTATCTTGATGATTGATGACTTATGATGGGAGAAAAAAGCACTGGTACACCTCGTACTTGTCAAGTGGCACGGCGATTTACACAAAAATAACCCAAAAGTGGAAGAAAAGCACAGACTGACCCTCCGGCGAAACTATTTCACCAATCTAACCCTTTTGTGTGGCGCCCCTCCCACGGGCGCCACACATGCCCATGTGGCTCCCCTCCCGCCGGCGCCACCGACCCGGCCCGACGTGGCCCCCTCGCCGCCGAGCCGGTGCGCCCATCCGACGTGGCAGCATGTGTGGCGCCCCTCCCAACGGCGCCACACATGCACTTGTAATCCCCCCAAAACATACTGTAAGACAAATCCTCTGGGACTTAGCCGTTTTGCGAGGCTCGATGTGTGGCGCCGATGCCACGGGCGCCACACTAGCATGTGTGGCGCCGATGCCACGGGCGCCACACATCCACTTAAGTGTGGCGCCCGCGCCCGCCCCCAGCCCGACCATCTTCTTCTCTCGTTTCTTCTCCTCTCTCCCTCTCTCCCCCAAGGCGGCCGGCGGTTCCTCCTCCTCCCTCTCTCTCTCCCCCAACAAATCGGCCACAAATTCATCGGATCTGACCGGCCAATCTCTTCCCCATCCATTCCTCAAGGTAATCCCCTTCGAATCCCTCACATTCATCCACTAATTTCATAGATCTTGCTAGATTTGCACATGAACCCTAGACATGGAAACTAGATTTGAAATGGCTATGTATGTGTTGAATGTGTATGTGTAGGAACCCTAGATATGTAGGAACCCTAGATATGTAGGAACCCTAGATATGTAGGAACCCTAGATGTGTTGAATGAAATTTTACATGTATGTGTTGAAATCCTTATGTATGTATGTGGTGAAAGGCAAAATTGGAACTTAGCAAATGCATTCTATTGTCTTACATATGTCTATTATGTGCCTAGGAATGGTATGTCTTACGAAATTCATATGTGTGATGTATTTGGATATGAACTCTCATGTATGTGTGATGTATATGTGATTCGAAAGTTAGATATATTCTCATGTATTCTTGATGGAATAACTCATATTTGTTAGGAATGTATGTGTGATGGCTTATTTGGATATATTCTCATGTATGTGTTGCTCATATTTGGTATGAATGGCTCATAATATGTTGTATGTGTTGCTCATACATGTAGGATGGTGTGGCTTCTGGATGAAGAGTACGACAGGGAGCACCGGGCTGTTCATATGACGGAGAGGGGAACGGATCTTCACCCTTTGAAGATTCGTTACCATGGCACACCGGATATACCTTATGACGAGAGGTACACGGAGTTCATCCGGCCTACCGGTCTTATGCCGTTCATATCCCTTGTAAGCCGTGGGGGGCCACACATGAACCCCTCGGCACTCACCGCCCTTGTCGACCGGTGGAGGCCGGAGACTCACACCTTCCACTTGAGGGCCGGCGAGATGGCCCCTACTTCGCAGGATGTTTCCATGATCCTTGCACTACCTATTCGGGCGAGCCACCTGTGTATGAACACAGCTTCGATGGGTGGCGCCGGCGAGATGGTGGGGCTTATTGGCGGGGCTCCTCCGCCGCCAGTAAAATCCAAAGGAGAGAGTTCCCGCCGGCGCGTCTTTCACTTGGATCGAACTAACTTTGCGGAATGCCCCATAGAGGCCGACGAGGACACTCGGAGGACGTACGCCCGCGTGTACTTATGGTACATGATTTCCAGGACTCTCTTTCCCGACCGGTGGGGGTAAGCTGGCCCATTGGTGTTGGCTGAAGGCGCTTACGGTGTTGGACGCCCGGTGGAGTTGGGGAACAGCGGCACTTGCCTACCTCTACCGGCAGGTGATGATTTGTTCTATGTACTATTTTCCTATAGTAGTGCGCTACACAAAGTAGTAACCAAATATCTTATGTACGCAGTTGGACGAAGCTTGTCGCGGGGCGGGAGCAAGACGGGTAGCGGCGGTATTGGTGGATGCATGCTCCTACTTTCCGTATGGAGCCGGGACCGCCTATCGGTTGGGCGTCCCGGGGTACTCAACGAGACGCCATGGCCTCATTTCCCTCACTTCTCGATCGGGAGCCCACTTGGGCATACCTTTGGGACAATGTCTCGGAGATGACGAGCGATCCAATGATCATGTACAGCAGGTACACCGCGGAGTTGGACACTCTTACCGCCGAGCGAGTAACCGATCACCGCGGAGTTGCAATCCTAGTTTTGATTGATTCTACTGGCATCTACTAAATAATTGTATGTCTGCAGGTGGAATGGGAGCCATATGGTAGCTACTACCGTATTGGCGCGGCGATGACTGACCTAAACCCCAAGTGCACGGAGGAGGCGCGGTTCTGGCGTATGCGCTGCCCACTCATATGCATGTGGCTTGTTGAACACCACCAGCCGCAAAGAGTGATGAGACAGTTTGGGCTGTATCGGAGTGCCCACCAATGTGGCAAGACACGGACAAGGCGCTTCACGGGTAAACTTCCGGAATCATGCGATGGAAGATTCTTGATAGAAGAGGTACAAACTAACTTGTTGATTCTTGCGAGGCTTGATAGGCAGCGGCGAGAGGAAGATCACAAATTGGCCGGTCCATCATAGCGGCCACATCACGAGCGTTCCAACACCGCTTGGAAGCGGCACGGAATGCTGACCTCGAGCAGATTGTGCCTCACGACTTCACCGCTTTCAACAACTACCTCGAGTGGTTCCATCGAACACGCGTATCGAGTTAGTGAAGCGCGCGTATCGTGAGGAGATCTTGGACGACCCCATCCGAGTTCGATGAGGTTGGGCAAAGCCAGCACGACACTTTTGCTCGCGAGAGGGAGATCGACTTCTATTGCTTCCGAGCTGAACTTCGTGGTAATGGATTCTCTCACTAACTAGTACATCATCTAGATTGCCATGTGCTCGCTTAAATTGTGTATGCTATGTTTGTCACAGCGGGAGGAGATCCGGAAAACAGGCGAGGAGTGCGAGGTTGTGTGGGAGCGAGCCACACGGATGAAAAGCTCTGTCGGACCGTTGCGGAATTTCGTTAAGGTATGATCACCAACTTTGAATGTACGCAATTATGTTCCGGTGGCTTTGTAACCGTGAGTTCCATGACGCGTGAACACCGCACGAAAGATGCGGCGGTTAGCGAACTTGCTAGGTTGCCGCGAAGGCGAAATCCCTACATCCTCCTCTTCGAAGAACATGTATGGACTATTTTGTTGCTGTGAAACATGTTCTTACTAATTTCAACTTTTGTAATCTCATGTGTTCATGTTTGTGCAGATTCCTCCCGAGGACGACCTAATTCCGAGTCAAGGCGTACTTCCGAAGCGTACCTCCAAGCAACGGTCAGCTTACCAGTTGAAGCCAAGGGGCAAGGCTCCAAACCGGTACACTCCGGAAGATTATGTCAACCGAGGAAAGAAGGTTGTCACTGAGGAGGATGACGGGCCGCCGCGGAGATCAGCTATGTCGAGGATGAGGAACGACGAGCCGTTCTCTTCGGAGGAGGAGGAGGAGGAGGAGGAGGAGCGGTGAGCGAGAGCCGGGAGCAGCAGCAGCGGGAGCGAGCGAGCGAGCAGCCAAGGCAGCGGACGAAGAGGATGGCCGTCCGGAAGCAGCCCGTGAGGACGACACGTCGAGGACGACACTAGGATGTGCTCCGTGTTGTTGTGAACTATATCTTCATAAGTATCGATTTGTGAACCCTATGTCATTTCGAACCATGGTCTGTAATGCTACTTGTTTGAATCTACGTGCTACAATGTGACCTATGAAGTGTTATATGTGTATGTCATGAAATTGCTACTTGTTGTGTCCAATGTTGTACTCGTAACTGTTGGAGTTTGGTAGGATTTTTCAGGTTTTTAACACAAGTCAGTGTGTGGCGCCCTTCACAGTGGCGCCACACTGCACTGTGTGGCGCCCACGGCATCGGCGCCACACATGCCAACCTATATCAACTATTGGGTCGAAAACATCCAGGGGCTTCGGACGATAAGTCCTTAGCCGTTTCGCGAGCCTCTATGTGTGGCGCCCGTGGCATCGGCGCCACACATGCTAGTGTGGCGCCCGTGGCATCGGCGCCACACATCGAGCCTCGCAAAACGGCTAAGTCCCAGAGGATTTGTCTTACAGTATGTTTTGGGGGATTACAAGTGCATGTGTGGCGCCGTTGGGAGGGGCGCCACACATGCTGCCACGTCGGATGGGCGCACCAGCTCAGCGTCGATGGCGCCACGTCGGGCTGGGTCAGTGGCGCCGGCAGGAGGAGAGCCACATGGGCATGTGTGGCGTCCCTGGGAGGGGCGCCACACAAAAGGGTTAGATTGGTGAAATAGTTTCGCCGGAGGGTTAGTCTGTGCTTTTCTTCCACTTTTGGGTTATTTTTGTGTAAATCGCCAAGTGGCACGCCGCACGCCGATGGAATTCCCCGAGCTGCATCCCAACACGCTCACCTAGGTAGGAGGCGCTGGTCGGCGATGCAGCGTTCGGACTTGCGAAGCGGCGTGCGAGTTGGGGCGCGTTTGGACACGGCGTCGACCATGGTGAAAGAGAAAGCAAACAATTCGGTGCTTTCGATTCACCCGAGCCCGGTGTCTGCTACTGGCTTGTCTTCTTTATTTACCGATGCGCCGATCCTTGCATAATGGCTGCATTGACATCCGAAACCTGCTCGAACTTCGTGTCACTGCTGTCTTGATGCTCCTCCCAGGGTTCAAACTTTCTCGCGATAAGATTTACAAATGGGACAAATGCAATGAATTGATATAAAACCTGTGGCACCCAGGATCAGGTTAAGACAAATATTATATCTCCGTCTGATATAAGTTTAACCTCGAGCTCGAGAGACTACAGTGAGAGAATCGGTAACACAACAGTGACTCTACGACTCAAAACCATATATTACAACTCTTAGCAGAGTAAGATCCAAATTATTACACGCAGAGATTGACCCAACATTTAACAAGCAACGGAAAGCAAATTATGTTATTCTACACAACAAGATAGCAAATGGCTTAAGAAGCCATAACATAAAATAAGTCCCAGGCTGCTCCGATTACCCTATTTATCCTACTGTACTCACTTCACATCGGTTTAACGACAATGCACGTAGTTTAAAATAAAATTTAACCACTAAATTGGTCAACAAAATATAAATTACGATATATGTCTACAAAATCTATCATTAGATTCATATTTTACAAAAAAATGATCTAATTTTCTTGACATATATTTTATATTGTATTGATTAAAATAATGGTCAAAACATTTTCTTCACTTGCATGCGTGTATGTTAAACCGATCCGGGCGAAGTACTTATTGTACTTTTAATAAATTTGAATTTTCATTATCCTATTTATTCAACAAAAATAAGAGTCTATAGTCGAAAGTCGACATGTGGAAGTGAGATCTCACTTATCGAACTAGTCCCACTTACACGTCTCTAACTTCCTATGATCCTACACCGTGAGCAACCTAGCGGGTGATTATTTCAAAGATCACCCCCCCCCCCCCCTCCTCCTTCAAACTTTGGTGAACTGAAATACATGAACGGCCATGTACCTCTTCGTAACCAGGGGTGTAATGGTTAAAAATGTAAAAAGACATAACTACAAGCCCTAGGGTAGCCGTTTAAGTCTATATTGTTCAGTAGTCAGCTGCGCAGATAAGGTGTACGCTAAAAACCGAAATGTCCGTGGGTAAAATATTCCGTCGACCACATCGGCTGGTAGGAACATGAAGTACATCTAGTATATATATATGAGGGTATATATATGGCTCGATATGAACTTTTTGCGGGCTAAAAGAAGAATGCACTAGGGAAAACTTACCCCTTCAAGTTTTGATGAGGGGGGACACCGAAGCAAGCCTCGAAATATATATTTCTTCAAAACTTTAGTTAGATCTAACCCTTTTTTATCGCCAAACGCTCACCCTGTCGAGGTACCACGTACAAGGCTACCGGTAGAGCCTCTCGAGGTACAACGTCTAACTACACCGCTAGAGAATTTGGAGGTACCAAAATGAGTTAGAACTTGCTAAGTTTAAAGAAGTTTTAAACTTTCATACAAGAGTCAGATTTTTCAAAATTGCCGCCTAAATGTGGTTGCCCGGGGGCTTTCTCTTTCTCCCCACAGTTCGAAGCACCGCGAAACGCGAATTTATACAGGTTCGTGGTCGGTGGATAAACTGGGCCGCTTAAATTTGTGTGTTTTGGGTCAAGAACAAGTGTAAAAAGAAAAAAACAAGTGCAAATTGTCTGATGGCTGTCCAAACTGCTGGGTGTTGTTTGTCTGCGAAATAAAGAAGTGCCGGAATGTCTTGCCAGGACAACCTTGTCTTCATCAAAACCAAGTCAGCGAGATTTTGGAGCTCTACACAAGTGGAGAAAATGAAGTGATAATGAGTCGATGATTCTCCCGACGTGTCGATGTCCCGGGACCACTCCTCTTGAGATCAACGGTCCCAGCTCCCAACTCCAGAGGGAGAGTGATACTAGGAGGGAGACGGACGACGTGGAGACAAAGGCCTCAGCTTCAAACTCCACTCGTACCGTGCGTGCACGCCCATGTTTCCCTCGTGCTTTGAGTCTCCCTTCCTCAAAGCCACCACTCTTTCTTTTCTCTTGGGTTCTGAGGCCAAGTAATTTGGTTCTAGTCCGTTTTCGCATGTGGACACATCTTCCATGCATTTTATTTGTCTCGAATATAGATGTATTTAGACAAATTTTAATTCTAGATATATTTATATTAGTGATAAATAATATGAATTAGAGAGAGTAAGTAAATTCTAGGGACTATATTTATAACACATTCACAGCAAAGTCAGTTTCAGAGTGATATGGAAACCGAGATCTAAAAAATGGTAATTATGGTCCAAGTCCAAGTGACGATGAGGTTTTGGCTTGGTGATTCGTGACTTGGATCGATGACATCGACCATCTTCAAGTAGGACTACATCACATGAGAAATTCAAAGTCTAAACTTACAGGGTGAAAGCCCAAGGTCTGACCTTAATTGTTTATGTCTGGCAATGTCCTTGTTGAAGGCTTTGTTTTGTGAGCATGGACTTTCTACTAGGCAAAAAACTATGACCTATGATCAGCGCGGTGACGATGTTTGTGCATTGTTCCCTTCTTAGAGACGTCCCTTTTGAAGAAGATGAATTTCTGGTGTTGCCTTGGTGGTGTTTGGTCCACATCCATGTAGCGATACTTCTTTTTGTAATTTTTCTTTATTTTTTAGCTATGTGCATTCATAATTGTCACTAAAGTGCACGCTGGATGTAATTGGTATCTTCGCTATATTGATATGTTCTTTTTGTCGAAAATACGTATAACACATGGAACCAAAGAAATTTTCATGCTCCCTCCTATCCACAAAAATATTGGGGCTTTGGTTCAAATTTAAACTAAATTGAACTAAAACCTCGTCACACGTGTCTTAGCTCGTATTAACATGAAAACCGTATTGAGCTTGGCATTGGCATGCCCTAATTCCGATTTAACCACACTCGACCTAAAATAAGATCCACTTGTAACCCGTACAAGACTGCATGCCTGTGTACATGCACGAGACCTTTTTGGATTCAGGCGCCAGAAGTCCAAAAGCATCTTAAGCACGCCGGGAAAAGGGTGAGAGAGAAAAGACAGAAAATGTCATGTACTGTACTACTCCTATTTGTCGAGTTCGTGCCGCGATTTGATTTGAAAGGTTCCATCTGATTAGCCACTCCATCAAAGTCCGCGACGTCGCTCCGTATATGATCGACTCGGGGTTGTAAAGCTGCACGTCCTTGAGAAAAGAAGTGCTTGGCCTTGAAATTTTCAACGAAATCAACTAAAGCCGATGAACCCGATTACCCAACAGATAGCAGCATGCTAGCTTGATGACAGGACGTGCCGAGTTTCAGGCTTTCAGCTCATCCTTTTTTTTTGAGATGCTTTCAGCTCATCCTACTTGTGTACTATGAGAACGAAAAGGCACGAATAGATTGTCGCAAGAATTTATTCACGTGGAGAGGGTATATTAATCGGATAATGTGTCACAATCTTCACCAATTACACTGGCTACAATTGAATGGAAGTTACCATCCAGACATCAAATTTTATCTCCCGACCGCATTGGTCACCAGTACATCTCTATTGGTCACCACGCACCAGTACTACATCTCTACCATCTACCATACACCGGGTCACGCTCTCGATGACTAATCGCAGCGATGAATTCACCAAAGTCCATCTCCAACACAAGTGCACAAGGTTTTTTCTTTTAACAGAGCAACTCCAGTCTCCAGATCTAGTCCCTCTCAACCTCACTGCGATGCGATGGCATAGCATTCAGCAGGTTGCAACTTGCAACCTCAGAGAATACCATTCAAAAAGTTTTCACTATAATAAATCTCCCTCTCAAATCATCTTCCATCTAAATCCTTCCTACTCGTATTAAAAGACCTGTTTTATGTTTTTTTTTTTTTTGAAGAATCGATTATGTGTCAGGTCGTGCACTTGCTACCAAAACACAAGAGGCCGTTTTAACTCTCGCGTGCAACCTCACGTGCAGAAGGACTTGGAGCCGGCATTCACGTCAGGATGCCGTTGAAGCTCTCACGTGCACAAGATCGTTCAGGAAAACTATTTTACTCCGAGCCAAATACACTACTGCAACTGGTAGTACATAATCCGTCAACAGTACTTCCCATGTAATACAAAATTCAGCCAAGCGAATCAGTCTCCTCTTTGGACCATAAAATGGCCATCCATTTGCTGATAATATGATAATCGCAAAGATACAGTAGTTCTACACGTTATCAACAATGTTGGGATCCATGGCTTCGCTGATCGGTACACGAATTTAAAGCCAAAGTAAATAAAACAGAAGCACCAAGCACCGAAGACAACCACGGAGCTGGCTGGGATACTTTCAGTGTCTTGATCTGCTTCTGTACCTGCAGCGTGACCGCTCTTCAGATGGTATACATCCTAAAATCTTCTTGAACATACATATCTACCATATATTACCTTGGAGAGCGAGAGGGCGAACTCGAGGGTGAACGGTATCTTCTTGGGCTCCTGCTCCTGCTACGGCTTCTGCTATAGTGTCGCTTTCTGCACATGAAACCATCATACTTACTAAACATGGCATATTGGAATAGTAAACATCTGGCGTTCTCGACAAAATCATGGCAAGCTGAGAAAACATAGTTTGCTACAGTAGTAAAGTTTAAAATCAAAATATATTTTTTGGGCAAAATCAACAATGATGCAACTGTTTGCATTACAAAGAAAATGCAGCAAGCTTATATTACGATCCTCGACTAACCCACAAACTTAACAACGCTAGGCGACAGTGATTGAATCAGGTACCTTGGTGGAGAACGACTAAGACTTCTACTCCTGCTACGGTGCCTGTATCGACCCACTTCTGCAAGTTTTTCCTGCCTTTGTCGCTCCTGTTCTCGTTTCTTTGCAGTCTCCGCAGCAGTATCTTTCTTAACTGTAGAGACAAACAAAAGCTTAGAATAAAGTACATATGAAGATACATGATTAGCACTGCGCAAAATTACGAATGCGGATAAGAACGAAAAAACGTGGCATACTTTGCTTGTTAAGCTGTTTGCTCATTATCCTTTTAAGACGTTCTTGTGGTGTTTCTTTCTTTTCAGCCTGGGGAGTTTTACCAACTCCTCCAGAAGCGCCCTTTAGTTTCGCTAGTGCTGATGGTGCGCTGTCAACCAGAAATACACCAAAGATTAGTACTTGCCAGTTAAGACTGAACATGGACACGACTATACTGGTACCATATATATGCTGAAGGTTAGGTAGTGTATAATGACTGCGAAAATGATGTAAAGGCTTCTAGGCAAATACACAATCACAAGCAGCTTGGTTGCACCTACAGCTGCTCTCTTCATAACGTTGTAACTATGTTGACAAACCTGATAGGTGGTTTCAAAATTTTAGAACTTTTTTCCTGTTCCACAGACAAAGAAGATGCAGGATCACTGTGAAGTGCCTCCAGAATTTGGACACCTGATGACCTGCAAGAATGAAGGACTGTTATAGAAAAGAAAAAAAAGGTAGGAGCAAAGAACTTAGGTCAGAAGCTCCATAGCTGATAGTAGGTGTATGTACACTATATCTCATTCCTTTCAAGTAAACAACATAATACAGTCTCTTCCACATGTCTATCTACCAATCAATCATCATTTTATGCCATAGCAATACCATTGAAACCTTGTCTTCACCTATCCTAATTCTGACACATATAAGTTTTACGATAACAAGCCCCTGCCAGTAAGCTGCAGTGGATAAATGACACCCCAATGTATCTTATTGCAAATATTAAAGTTCAAGTTCCCCGACCGGTTAGGTATGCCAACTCGTTTTGGAGACGAAGGCGGAGAGATCCCTGTAACTTTCAGGTCACTGGTGTCTTCTGAACCTCCAAATTCAGTAATGTATTCAACCCTTGGAGGCTTCGCCTTGCTTCGATGGTTACTTTCAGCATGTGAACCACGGGCGTGACGTCTAGAATATGAAGGTGAACGAGATCTTGATCGTGACCTTGATCTGTCAAATGAAATACTATGCAGGTCAAGCAAAGCAAAGAACTTTGCAAGCAAATTGCTCCAGTCAACACAAGGCATAGTAGCATACCTTCTGCCCCTTGAATATGCTTCATATGATGGGCTTCTCCTTTGTTCCCTTGATTATAATATATATGATGTTAGAGCACTTAAGCATGGTAGTCAATACAACTGCCACACAGTTCTCTTTTTACTCATTCAAAAGCTGATAGGCTGATAGCTGCTGTTACCTATAAGGGTCATGATAAGATACCCTTCCAACAGAACGTACTGCCTCCCTCTCTCTTTCCCTCTCAGATTGAGAAGCCTTCCTTCTTTCTCGTCGACTCAACTTTTTCTGCATACTTTCTTATGTTAGTTCTTACAAGAGGCAAATAAAGAGACACTTATCTGAAGCTATTGAGGTACTAACAATGGATGGATCGCCTTTAATAATTTCTTTCTGCCGCTTCTCTTCTTCTTTAACCTTTTTGTCCATGTAAACAAGCCAGTTATATCTTTTCACGCCAAATTCCTTAGCTAAATTTTCCATTCGCTCATCACTGCTATCATCACTACTGAAGTCCTTGCCATCATCTTCTTCTTCCTCTTCATCTTCATCGTCACTGTCTAGATCATCAGAATCTTCATCTCCGTCCCCTTTATATGAGTATCCAACCTGCGAATAGGAACCTTTGCTAGTTGGAGTCTGCGAGGATTGAGGCCTGCCGAAAAAAAGAAAAATAACTCAGAAAACTGGACCAATGAAAGAAACTGGCAGGCCTAATAAATATAATTGCCTAACTAATCTAGATATATTTCCATCATGCCAACAATGCTAATTACACCAAATAGTAAAAACATGGGTAACTTTCACACCTGTAACGTATATAACAGAAAAAAAATGCAAGGGAAACAAAACTCGAACTGAAATTTTCAACTCCCAGAACAGTTTTCTATAAAATCTGGCATATAGAATATTTAGTTGAGAAAGTATTGTTGTTATATGTAATTTTAAATAATTTTCTCTAAAAACAAACATTAGTGCCTTCAGTTATCTTCATTCACATTGTACACCTTGATAGATAACTCTGGTTTACTTCAGCACAATGGAAAACGTTACAGATAGTCTTTCCATTAATAATCTTGTTCATGTGACTGGTCTACCAAATGGCCAGCTTTTTAGCTTGTATTACATGCTAACTTGATGAACGTTTGATCTATATATGAACAATAGGCTAATAAATTTGATTATATTTATCCTTTTTGGATTAATAAATACTATAAACCTATATAAACTTGCAACAGAGGCAACCTAGCTGGCTCATTCCACAAATTTGTAATAAGTTACAGATTACATAATTTAGTGCTTCTATGCACGATAAACATATATTCACATATTTAGAGTCGGGAGTGATGAGTTTGGAGATGACTTTGGCCATCTGGGTCACCCATTAATAATAAATAACCATAAGTGTTGTATCATTTATTTATCCATGTTTAATTTGGTAGAGCACATAAGAGCAAGTACAATAGAGTCCAGTCAGCTGACTATAAGACATTAAATAATATATTTTAGATGAGTTGGAGGAGAGAGAAGAGGAGAGAGAAGGGAGGTGGGCTACTATGCAATAGCCAGCTCTTGCACGTGCTCCTAGGCACCTTGTGAGAGTGAAAGGTGGGCCATATATTAGTAAAGTACTATATTCTTATAGCCAACTATTGTACATGTTAGCTATATGATGACTACAAATGATATGACATCTTGTTATAGCCAACAGTTGGCTATACTATTGGAATTGCTCTAAAGCACTCCACTTCAACTCCTTTGAGCATCACATAAGATATTCATTTAAGTAACTAACAGATAAAAGTGGAATAGTAGGCTTACTTCTCAAAGCTAAAAGGAAGAATAGCTTTTGCTTCCAACTCTTGTGCAACATGTTGCAAACCTGCCTCATCAGAAACTGCAGAGGAAAAAAGGAGAAATCCGTTTGGGTAACTAACATTAGGAAGCAAAAAAGACCAGAGCGATAGACAAGTAGGATCCTCTCCCAAAAGCAAAAAAAAAACTGAAGCACATAAGGATGAACATATAAGTAGGCAAAATGGAAGAAGGATAGCAAATCCTATAACAATGGCAACAAACAAAGAAACCAAAAAGGTACCGACATCCTCTGCGACGATGCTTAATCAAGTCCCGGTAACGTTCAAAATTAACAAATTCCTCTAACTCTTCATCTTCTTCAGATTTTTCCTGAGCTCGAAAAGGCCGAGAGCTAGGGTCACGGATGAAATCAAGCAGTGCACGGCCATCAAATCTGCATATCGATAGAATGGAGATCAGCTTTCTTCCTCTTAACATGGTTTAACAGCTCACAGATGATATGTACCTGTCAATCAAAACATCTTGTTTCCCATTCCATGGTATCCTGCAATACAATAAGTTCGGTACGTGAGTAGTACCATTATCAAAATTGCAATGCTTTTTTTTCTTTCTAGACAAACCGGAAGAGAGCAGAAACATAACTGAGTGATTGACATATATTCAAAACTTAGCCCATGTTATTGCAGTGTGTTAAACAAAATTCGAAATGATCCTACTTTGCTAGCACTCCATCACATGTCAGATGAGTTGTTTAGGGTCATTTAACACATTAGAAAGATATAAGAACTCAGAATCATGTACACTTCGAGCACTCCTGCAACCCTAGAAGCTGCTATGTTTGGTTCAGGCACAAACAGATATATCTTCACAACACAAATCCTGGTGAATTCATTAACGCTGCCTAGATTTAAGTTCATTTCGATGAACACATATTATTCGTGTGACAACAGTGGCTAAAGTTTGAGATAAAACCAAATGAAATGCTTCGAGAAATGATACTTTTGCAGTTTTGCTAGTAATGAATTTGCTTCTATAGCTAATTACTAGAGCAATCAGGAACAATATGTAAGCTCCAACATTGATGTTTAAACTTTAATTCAGTCTAGCCAGCATGTGAAAAACATAATTCCTGGCTTTTTGCAGCACATGGCTCAAAATTAAACATCTACACGAGCAAATCGTAGTAAAGCAACTAACATTCACAGCAAGGACCTAATCAATCTATCCATTGACACATGGCTGAATCTAACCCACTATGGAAACAAAAAACACATTTCATCAACTACACCACACCATCAAAGCCCCTAGCAAGTACCACGGTACATTTAGCATGATCACATGAAATTGGAAACAAAATCCAGTCGTTGGTAGAATGAGAGGTGCCGCAGGAGATGCAACCTAGCTAATCGATGAATCACTGGCCATTCCCGCCTACGGTTACTAGTTTACTGCTAGCACTTGTCAGAGGAATCTACTGGTGGCACAGCATCAGGAAACATAATCTGCATCCATAGCGCAGTGCCAATCCATCAGACTGACAGCTAATTTGACCGAATTCAGCATACTTCTGCCACGACAAGCAAGCAACACATCACATGAGATCAACTGGAGAGACAAAGTGAGGGTGAGAGAGCGGAGGGAGGCACGCACAATCCCTGCTGGTCCTCGGTGGCCTGGTAGAGCGCGTCGTCGCGGTGGACGCGGCAGCGCGCGCCGGAGACCTGGAGGGACTGGTGCGGGTCGCCGCGGCGGCGGGCGAGGTAGGCGGCGCGCCGCTGCGCCCGGCGCCGCGCGGCGTCCATGAGCTCATGGACCTTCTTCTCTGACCGCCGTGCCTCGTGCCACATCGCGCCCCTCCTTCCGGAAGGTTCTAGAAGCCCCGGAGAGGTGGTATTGCTTTAACCTAACCCTAGACGAAGGTGCTGAAGGCTATGGTGGAACCAGAGAGGTGACCAGGATGCGGAAGCCTAGGACCAGGAGGATTCCTCTCGAAGGTGGGGCCTCATGTCAGCATACCGTGATGTACTAGGACTAACAAGTAATATGTCTTAGATTTAGGCAAATTTAGTGTCTCAATACATGCAATTTTAAACGAATTTAAAATACTATATTTTTTGACGGAAAGAGCACATTTTGCGAGATAACTACATCTGTACGCGAAATTTATATTGGGAACAATTTATAGCATACAAACTTGTGAAGTGCAACGACCAATCTATAAACTAGTCGCACAGGTACAAATCACATCTACATCTACATCTACACTACTTAAAAAGGAGGAACATGTTACCTATTCTGCCACCTTCCACTACGAATGATTTGGTCGTCCTAACTTTCCACCCGCCCGCGCCAACTTGGGTCGTGGGGCGCGCCAGAAATCCTCTTACTTTCCGTCTCCTGCCTTCTTCCGTTGTTGACCATCGTCCTCGCAAATCACGCCCTCCTTCCTCGTCCAACTCCGTATTCCCTGTAATTTCTCTCCCACAAAACATTCCCACAATGCCGGATCCAAATCAGTTGGGCCTCCTCGCCTCATCTGATGTCGCCACCGCCACTACGCAAGCCGAGATCGCTCCGACTACTCGACACCGCACCGGCCTCTCCACCTCCTCCACGAGCTCCTTGACAGCCTAATGTGGCCGTCGTTATCCCCTACTGTTGCATCACGGAGATTCAGCATGGTGGCGCATGAGAGGAGCCGTGCTCGGCTGGAGCTAGCAACGACCGCTTGTGGGAGGGCATTGCATCGCGCCTCCCCGACTTTTTCATTTGAGAACTTGTCAAAATTAATTAAAGTGTGTTTTAATTTGAGGACTTGTCAAAATTCAAGTTAATTAATGTATCAATGCTAATTATATAATTAATGAATCTCAGGGATGTTCATACATGATCGATATAGGCCATATATAGCTATCCACACGCGACTGTGCCTCCCCAGCTTCGTCGCACCATCGCGCCGCCTCCTCCTATCCCTAGCCTCGACGCGGCGGCGCGGGTACGGCTCCCCTCCCACCTCCTCCTAATCATATGTGCCCTCCCATCTGACCCGTGGTGCCCCATCTCTACATCACTAGCGTCGTCCCATCCCATATTGCCCAGTTGGGGATGGAGAAAGAAGACCACGGCGGGGCTTGGGATTGGAGTGATGATACGTCTCAAACGTATCTATAATTTCTTATGTTCCATACTAGTTTTATGATAATACTCACATGTTTTATATACACTTTACATCATTTTGATGCATTTTCCGGCACTAATCTATTAATAAGATGCCGAAGCGCCAGTTCTTGTTTTCTGTTGTTTTTGGTTTCAGAAATCTTACACAGGAAATATTCTCGAAATTGGACGAAACAAACGCCCACGGTCTTATTTTCAACGGAGCCTTCCAGAAGTCCGAAGAGGATACGAAGAGGG
>NC_061510.1:158962046-159086565 GCF_022539505.1 Lolium rigidum | reverse complement strand
AAGAAAGACTTGGAAAAGCGTCATGAAGGGAAATCCGCACTTGACAAGATGCTAAGTGTGCAACAATCCCCCAATGACAAGAGTGGACTTGGATTCAACTCCAATAACAAGAACAAGTCCAAGAGCAAGAGCAACAAGAAGAAGGGCCAAGACAAAGTCAAGGATCCGGCCAAGTTGGTTTGCTTCAAGTGCAAGGTTGAAGGGCATCATGTTAGATCATGCCCATTGAAGAAGAAGAAGCACTTGAGTGAGAAACAACAAGGGAAACGGCCACAAGGTCAAGGTCAAGCTCATGCTCGACCTCAAGTTGAAGATAGGCCACTTCCCAAGAAGAATCAAGATATTGTTCCCCAAGAGAAGAAATCAATATATTGGGTAGCTCTTGTTGTCCTCTTTCCAACAAAATTAGTTTCATCTCATTCTGATTCTTTAATCTCAAGATATTTGCATTTCCATATTTGGGTTTAAAAGAAAAGAAAGAAAAAGGAAGAAAGGAAAAAAGGAGAGGAGGGGCCGGAGGCTTGGGCGGTACCGCCGGCCTGGCCACGGCCGGAGGCTCCGGCCTTGGTACCGCCCAAGGTACCGGTTGGCTCGGGGAGCCTCAGTAGTTTTGCCAGGGAGGTTGGAGCCCCGGCGGTACCTTGGCCGGTACCCCGCCGGAGGCTCCGGCCTCCCTCCCGGCCCGCGCGCCCCAGCGCCTCGCCGCGCTCGCTCGACCATGGCCGGTAGTACCGGCCCTTCCTGGCCGGTACCTCCGGCCTCCCCCTCCCACGCGCGCACAGGGCTCCAACGGGCAGATTTTGGGGCCTCCTTTTATGCCCCCTCTCTCTCTTGTTTTATTAACTCTTGCTCCTTCTTCCTCCTCTCTATCTCTCAAGCCTCTCTCCTCCATTGTTGTTGACATTTTGAAGCTTGAGATCTTTCTCCCCTTCCCATGATTCTTGCATCTATTTGAGAGAAAGATTGAGGGGATCTAGATCCACACTTTGACCAAACCAAATCATCTCTTTGTGAGTGAATCTTTGGGATCTAGATCTTGGGGAACTTTGTGTTCTTCTTTTGTTCTTCCTCTCTTATTCCCCCAATAGCTTTTGTAGCTTTGTTGGAATTTGAGAGAGAAGGACTTGAGCATCTTTGTGGTGTTCTTGCCATTGCATTTGGTGCATCGGTTTGAGTTCTCCACGGTGATTCGTGGTGGTGAAAGCAAGAAGGTTGTTACTCTTGGGTTCTTGGAACCCTAGACGGATTCTAGACCTTTGTGGTGATTTGTTGGGAGCCTCCGATTAAGTTGTGGATGTGTGCCCCAACCTTTGTGTAAGGCCCGGTTTCCGCCTCGAAGGAAATCCCTTAGTGGAACCGTGACCTAGGCCTTTGTGGCGAGGGTCACCGGAGATTTAGGTGAGGCGCCTTCGTGGCGTTCGGTGTGTGGTGTGAATACCGCATCTTGGGGTGAGGCCTTTGTGGCGTTGGTGTGCATCGAGCAACCACACCTCAAGGTGAGCCTCTTGTGGCGTTCGGGAGCACTAAGCAACCGCACCTCTCCACCGGAGATTAGCACTCGCAAGAGTGTGAACTCCGGGATAAATCATCGTCTCCCGCGTGCCTCGGTTATCTCTATACCCGAGCTCTTTACTTATGCACTTTACCTTGTGATAGCCATCGTGCTTGAAGTTATATATATCTTGCTATCACATACTTGCTTGTTTTGCTTAGCATAAGTTGTTGGTGCACATAGGTGAACCATTGCTTAGAATAAGTTGTTGGTGCACATAGGTGAACAATAGTATATAGGCTTTGGGCTTGACAAAGTAAACGCTAGTTTTATTCCGCATTTGTTAAGCCCATCTCGTAAAAGTTTTAAATCGCCTATTCACCCCCCCTCTAGGCGACATCCGTGTCCTTTCAAGCGGTTTCTAAAGCTGGACGCTTCTTGCCACATTAAAAATTAGGTTTTGACAACTTCAATTAAAATATAAATTGTTTCTGTTACCTTGGAAAAACCAGCTTTGCAATGGTATGGATATTTGTAACTTGTAACTGGGCAGTCAGGTGGGGTAGGGATCGATTAATACATCAAGTTCATGTAGTGCTCAATATTTTAACCTTTATTCGAGATTGCAGCTTTTTAAGCTTTATATGAACTGGATGCCACACCGAGTCGACCGTGAAGAGGGAGGGAAACTATTGTCTTGAATTCTTGATCTCATCTTAGAAACTAGAGACGTTCGCCATCAAGCATTATTCAAATTCTGTAGCCTAGAGTAGACGTGGTGTAGAATTTGAAAGCATAAGGAGCCAGCCTGCAGTACGGGTTTATGATAGTATCGCAGGTTAACATGATCTGTTAATCTAAACACATGTAAATTTTTTATTACAGGGGTGGTTCTTAATTTTTTTGAGGAACTTGCTTAAGAAGTTGGTGTTTCGGTTTCTGTCATCTGGGAAAACGCTGTCAGAACATTAAGACCTCTGCTGAAGCAGCACATGGAGATGGACTGGTGCTACTGCAGCATACGGTGGTTGATGATCATGCTATCAAGGTAAGTCGGTACAAGGTTTAGCTTTTCCGAGGAAACAACTTTGATAGTTAATGGTAAATTCACGTGTGATTTCACCCTTCATTTCTATCTTCTATAACTTCCTCGGTGAAAATGATAAGCAACTTCACAGCCATTGAAGCATTAGTATTGACGAATTATTTACTATTGTAGATATAAATTCTTGTGAGTTGAATGTCATGACAATAAGATCCGCATATGTATGGTCCTTTGTAGATGAAGCTTTGAATTTGAGATCAGATTTAGAGCTTGGGTATAATGAAGATTGACGATGACGAGGCCCACTGTCGAGGTTGTGGCCTCCGCCACATTGTTCTAGGTTCGGTCTCTTTCTCCTGGGAGTCCCCGATGGAACGCCCATGTCCGTCATCTCGCCGCCACAATTGCATCTGCAGATCACTCTCTCCCCTACCTCCTCCAACACACAACAATATCAGTGAAGACACCTGTATTTTCGTGTTCATCAGGCTATATGATGTGCTCTTACTGTCTGCGTAGGTTCAGGAATCACCAATCACGTATTCTATGCATATAATTCGTGTGCACGTGGTTGTGGTAGAATAATCATTGTATTTTTTATTTCAAGTTTGGCTCATGATCATGTTGAATCAATTGCAGCTTAAAGTTTGTTATGCAATGCTGAAGCCCCCGATGGAATGCATACCGAATAGCTTTATGAATTTTCCATCACATCTGCTAGGCATAACATGGGTTCTATAGAAATAATCATAGCTTTCTCGAATATTTTAAGTTTTCCTTGTTGCTCCCTACCTCCCACAAAAGTTGTCTGAGATTTGTCTAAATTCAGATGTATCTAGACACTAATAGCATCTAGATACATTCAAATTTTAATAAATCTCACACAAATTTGATGGGTTGTAATTACTTATTATGGTGGATGGTTGTTTAAATTCTCCCGTTGGTGTTCTTCCAAGTGCATTGTTTTGATATTTATATCAAATCCATGTGTTATGTCAATCTAAGAAAAATTATAATATAATTCCCTTGGGGAAATTGTTTAATGATGAGATGAACAAACATGGTGCATTGCATTGCTTTTCTTTGCAGGGAAATACCATGGCGGAAGACTACTCGGAAGCGCAAGCGCCACAACTTCCTATGGAGCTTGATGGCGTGTAACTCACACGTTCGTTGGGAATCCCAAGAGGAAGGTATGATGCGCACAGCAGCAAGTTTTCCCTCAGAAAGAAACCAAGGTTTATCGAACCAGGAGGAGCCAAGAAGCACGTTGAAGGTTGATGGCGGCGGGATGTAGTGCGGCGCAACACCAGGGATTTCGGCGCCAACGTGGAACTCGCACAACACAATCCAAAGTACTTTGCCCCAACGAAACAGATGAGGTTGTCAATCTCACCGGCTTGCTCGTAACAAAGGATTAACCGTATTGTGTGGAAGATGATTGTTTGCAGAGAAAACGGTAGAAACAAGTATTGCAGCAGATTTGTATTTCGAGTATTAAAAGAATGGACCGGGGTCCACGAGTTCACTAGAGGTGTCTCTCCCATAAGATAAAAGCATGTTGGGTGAACAAATTACAGTCGGGCAATTGACAAATAGAGAGGGCATAACAATGCACATACATGTCATGATAAGTACACTCGAGATTTAATTGGGCATTACGACAAAGTACATAGATCGCCATCCAATCGCATCTATGCCTAAAAAGTCCACCTTCGGGTTATCGTCCGAACCCCTTCCAGGTATTAAGTTGCAAAGCAACGAGACAATTGCATTAAGTATGGTGCGTAATGTAATCAATAACTACATCCTCGAACATAGCATCAATGTTTTATCCCTAGTGGCAACGAGCACAACACAACCTTAGAACTTTCCATCACTGTCCCAGGTGTCAATGCGGGCATGAACCCACTATCGAGCATAAATACTCCCTCTTGGAGTTAAGAGAAAAAACTTGGCCGGAGCCTCTACTAATAACGGAGAGCATGCAAGATCATAAACAACACATATGTAATAACTTGATAATTAACATAACATGGTATTCTCTATCCATCGGATCCCGACAAACACAACATAGAGTATTACGGATAGATGATCTTGATCATGTTAGGCAGCTCACAAGATCCAACAATGAAGCACAATGAGGAGAAGACAACCATCTAGCTACTGCTATGGACCCATAGTCCAGGGGTGAACTACTCACTCATCACTCCGGAGGCGACCATGGCGGTGTAGAGTCCTCCGGGAGATGAATCCCCTCTCCGGCGGGGTGCCGGAGGAGATCTCCGGAATCCCCCGAGATGGGATTGGCGGCGGCGGCGTCTCTGGAAGGTTTTCCGTATCGTGGTTCTTCGCCTCAGGGGTTTCGCGACGGAGGCTTTAAGTAGGCGGAAGGGCAACGTGGGGGGCCACACGAGGGCCCCACACCACAGGTCGGCGCGGCCAAGACCTGGGCCGCGCCGCCCTATGGTGGCAGCCCCTCGTGGCCCCACTTCGACTCCTCTTCGGTCTTCCGGAAGCTTCGTGGCAAAATAGGACCCTGGGTCTTGATTTCGTCCAATTCCGAGAATATTTCGTTACTAGGATTTACGAAACCAAAAGCAGCGAGAAAACAACAAGCTGGCTCTTCGGCATCTTGTTAATAGGTTAGTTCCAGAAAATGCACGAATATGACATAAAGTGTGCATAAAACATGTAGGTATCATCAATAATATGGCATGGATCATAAGAAATTATCGATACGTTGGAGACGTATCAGACATCCTGTACAAGATCCCGTCGCACATCTCTGGTCCAGACCCCCTTGCCCACCTTGCTTCATCTTGCAAATTCTGGCATGATCTCATCGAGGACCTGATCTTGATATATGGTTAGTTCTATATATAACCATCATCTGTGCGCATTTACATTTCTCTCTGTTGGAAACAATCTTTAAGCGACACCACCTCTGTGGTTAGCTCTCACTTATATTTGCATTGAGCATCATACTCAAATATCTTTCCATTGGACACATGATACCTAGATTGTACTACAACTTAACTGACCTTATTTGTATTTTTCATTTTATAATTGGTAGTTGTTCTTTGTTAGGGAAAATTTCGTTCAGTAAAGCCTATTGAGAGTGGAGAGACTTGAGTGAGTGTATTGTTGTGATGATGTTGCTTTTCATGATTTTGCAGTGTCGAATGAGATATACAGATTGAATATTTTATTGGAGGCTCTCCAAATGAAGTTGGAGAGTGCCCAAGAGGAGGTGGAAAATGAGCAAGGAATTGATTGATTGACTTTGTTCTCATACATATTTCCGTATATTAGTCAGAAATTCAATTCAACACATGGGAGCATACGCCACTCCCTATGTTAGCCCCCTTTGCAACTCTTCTTATGATTGCGATCGGTATTATTATGACGTAGTATATTATGATATCTCTGATTTGCTTTGAGTTTCACAGTGAGTTGTGAATTATATATGTGCATTGAGAAATAAAATTTGAAAACCCGTGGCAACGCACGGGAATTTGTACTAGTGGTAAAAAAACTCAGAATCACTCTAAATGGGTCTAATCACACTTTACGTTTTGCAAAAGAACCTAAAGCTATAAAAATTACACAAAACAATACTCAATCACGCCATTTATATTCTCTATTTAAGACTCCGCTCTTCACAAAAGTTTATTCCCGGCCACCCCTGGCCGTTGCCGCCATCGGTACCAGCGGTGGTGGCGGCACCTGGCCGCTGGATGCGGAGGGCATGGTGGGCGCACCCTTCTACCTCATATGTGCATGGAGAGGCGGTGGTTCATGGGGCGCGGTGAGCAGGGCGAGTTGGCGGAAGCGGCAGCGCTGCGGGGCGGCATCGTCCTGGTGCAGGTACTCGGGGAGAGCGGGTGGCAGCGCACGGGCTCGTTTCGGGTCAGATCTGGGACCGACCTGGGCCTAGAAGATCACTGGTGTCACTTTCCATAACTTGTTTCGTAGCTTGGATGTTGTCTTTGTTGGTAGTAAGAGTGTTGCTATTACGAGGCGACCGCCAGCAAGAGGAAGAGAGGTGTCTTCGCCAACGAAGAGCTGGTGGCCTTCACCAACATGACTGTTGATGTGAAGGACGTCACACAGGCCATCAGGGACAACAAGCCCATAGACATGCACCATGGCCAGTACAATGCGGTCATGGACATGCTTGGCTTTGCCGAGGAGGATCTCATGGCGGAGTTGAGCCACCTCATCGACCACGAGGCCCAGGGTTGCAGCTTTGTGGGCATGATCGAGCCACACCGCGTCCTCTAGCTAAGGAACTACCTTGCTAAGTACCACTACAAACTGTAGTGGTGCCCTTGAGGGGGTGGTTTAGGGGATGCATGCATGGAGGTGATGAACTTGATGATGTACATTTTGGCAGTAGCTAGGGTTGAAAGACATTTGATGACCCTCTTTTGTAACTATGATGAGGTGGTATATACCAACCCCTCAGGTGATGGTGAACTTGCGGAGTTAGAATGACACCCACTTTTGTTGTGGTGGTAGGATTACACACAAGTAGTGTAGGATGAACTTGCGATCCACTTTTGGAATGATCATGCATGCCCCTATTAGTTTATCATTTATTGTCAACATGTGTGTAGTTATATTGCTCTGTTATGAATTGGTTCATGGTTGTGATAGATTACCTCTTCTTCTTATGTCGTGCTAGTGGTATGTGGTGTTCCGCGGACGGGTTCCAAGAATCTACAGCTCGTGGAGGATCTGTCAAGACCAAGTCACTGGCTACTCCAACAATAGCTACAGAGGGTATGAAATATTGGAGGAGGCACAACAAGAGTACATTAATTTTCTGGAACATGAGTTCATGGCAGTTGAGGCCATCGATCAGCTAGTGCCATTAGCACATCTACCGCTGGAGGAAGTGCATGCTCTCCAAGGAGCACCGAAAGTACGTCAGAGTCGGATCAAAGATTAGATCATCGTCGTGATCGTGAGAATCTTGTTCTTTTGAATGATGTGATCATATGTAACATGCTATGGCATGGTATTCTCACCCTATATAAAATATGGTAAGGATATGGAATAGTAATTTTTGCAACCAAAAAGCTGATTCGTGTTTTTGTACGTGCAAGTTGAGCTGAAAGTAAACAGGCAGCCAAACAATAATGCCTCACTTTTCTACCTATGCAGAAATAGAAAGCGACCAAACAGCAAGCCATTTCTAGCCCGTGGCAGGGACGTTTTTCTCACTGGGCGTAGCGATGCAACAAAATAAAATTAGCCCATGCCACGAAAGGCGTCCTTAATCTGTGTCGTTTCTGTTCTGTGTTTTGAGAGAACCACACGCGATTTACACACCGGACGCACGGGAAGTGCAAAGCCTGTGCGCAGAGGATCCCATGATATGATCCCAGGTTGGAGCGGTGGCCAAGCGAGCGAAGCAAAGCGGCATGAGATATTATCTCCCACGTGGAAAAGCGAACGTGCCACGCAGGATAAAAGAGCCCCCCTGCTCTTTTGCCTTTTCCATTCCCCTCTTCTCCCTTCTCCTCTCCTCTCCTCCCCGGGCGAGCTGCCAACTCCGGCCACCGCCAAGGTTCGCCAACTCCTTTCCTCCTCCTCCTCCTCTTCATCCAAAGCCTACCCGCGCGAGCGTCTGATTCCTCACATCGTTGCTGGAGGTCCGCTGATTCGGCGGATGGGCGGATTCGCTCAGCGCGGGATGGCAGGCGAGCCAGAGAACCCGCGCGATCCGCTGCGCTTCGAGGTAATCTCCAATTCATGCACCTCTTCTCTTCTTCACGTATTCGAATGACCCTGCGCGGATTCGCTGTTCGGTTTGGCTGTAGCGACGACAAGGGGTGGTTCTAGATTCGGTCCAGTCAGTGTAACGGGTCAGGATCGTTTACGGTTTCCGTTATTATTATTCATTCACGCGGGATATTTTTCTTCTTTTTGCTGGAGTACCAGTGGTGCTCCGCGCCTGCGGTTGAGAATTTCTGGTGAATGAATGAATTGTTCTGTCCAACCTGCCTATGGAATGATGCGATGTTGTCATGTTTGAAGATCGCACGGTTAGAGGTTGTTTTTAATTTATGATCCTTTTGTGGATATTACAACAATCACGATGGTCTGATGAGGACGCGATATGGAAGTTCCATCCAGTTTTCATTTCTGAATGTGAATATGCACGCCTCTTGTGAGATTTATAGAGCACGTAGCATTCATCGGCGAGCTTTTTCACTCGCATGTTATTTTGATACATGTCCTCGCTCATCTCATTTCCAATAGTTTGCCATCTGACATGACATAACAGTCTGATATTATGCCACCCACCTTATTTGCTTGAATGGATTAATCAGTGCCCAATGGGTTGCACGCCTACATCTCCCTTCTGTCTTTGTTCTGATTTCTTGTGGAGAAATTTATGGTGATTCTCATGTCTGTTTTGCTACATGTGTTGCTTATCTGATCCAGTGCCTCCTGATTGGTTAAGATTACGCTCCTATTGACCCTTTTTTATCAAGGTTTCTTTTCAAGTTGTTTTGGTGAGGCTAAGTTGTAAGTTAAAGGCCCAACTTGAGTACATCCCAAACTACTTTTACTGAGCTGACCAACTGTTGCTAACAATATACCAAGTAATTAGAACGCAATAATGGCATGTGATGTAACTTCCCATGTTTATTAGCTTGCAAAAAGATGCATGAGCCTCCACAAAGAGGGCAGTTGCAGCACACAGGTGTGCAGTAGTGAACCCCTTGACACAAGGGACAATGTTAGAAGGGAAAAAAACTAACATGGTAAGTATAATACCAGCTTTAGATAGGCATATGGTATTTCTTTTCTTTATTTGGAATTCAGTTGCAGGAACATGGCAAGAATTCCGCTTTTCATTAATGAAGTGTTACCTTATATGGGTTTATGGAGTTTCTTTACTCTGTTTCTTCGTATGCGTGGGTGCTTTTCCTTCCATCCTCTTTTTTTTGTTTTGCTATTCTGGGTGGGTGGTGGTGTTACTTTTGAAGACGTCACAGTTTGCTCCACCTAATCTGACACTAGTTGTGCAAAGCACCACGTTAGAATTTTCGTGCACGTAACAGTGCACTTTACAGCATTTCTCGACTCTGGGCTGATCTTTTGAATTATTTGCTATCTTCTATAGAAAAAAAAACTGAAAGGAGTGCCATAAAATATCGCGGTGGGAAAGGTTACTATAGGAAAAGCTATTGGAATTAATATTTTGTCTATCGGAGTATCAACTTGCGGGTGTGCATAGTTTGGTTTGTGGGCCATGTTGAGTTGGAGCCGAAATTGGTGCGAAGTACAGCTCAAGGTCTAAATACTAACCCTGCAGTTTTGCTCAATAGGTGTCAAATTAGGAGCAAATGCAGTGCGCTCTTTTACTTCTAGACATTCAACAAACATAGCCAAACGAAAAAAAAAACAATGTGGAAAGTTGGTGCATCACTGATACTCTTTTGGGGAAGACAAAAAGATGAAATACAGTGGGGTGCAATTGCTGCGATTTCCGTGTAATCCAATAGCTAACGCCAGGAAAAAAATGCATATACTTCCAAATTTAGTATTACGTCTGTTCAAATTTCGAGTTCACATACTAACACATGTTAGGTCATGATTAAATATGCACTTTCAAACATAGGTAAATTACAAATACAGTACATTGTTTTCTATATAAAATTCCGTTACTTTTAGTACTGGATTGCACGATTACGGATTGCATCCAGTGATCCAATACAGCTGTCTTTCTAGGGGCCCTCCTGTGGTCTATTAAGTGCTGGCAGTTGATAATTAATAGTACAAGAATTGCTTGACTGACACTACTCTGAGATCGACAGATACAAGCCACCTATTCAGAGCCACAACACGGAGATGCCATATGGGACAAAATGTGATACTACTCCTAGTTCGATAGATACAAGCCACCTATTCAGAGCCACAACACGGAGATGCCATCTGGGATAAAATGTGATAGTACTCGAAGTTAGACAGATACAAGCCACCTATTTAGAGCCACAACACAGAGATGCCATCTGGGACAAAATGTTGAGATTTAGAATGGTAGCTAAGGTGACAAACTAAGTTCAGTTTTGAGAATCTAGTGGTTTCACTGCAAACCATACCAGGTCTTCGTTGCAGTTCACAAGGCACAAACTTTATGTTGAAATTGATGTAGAAGCCTGCAAAGTGCAGGATAATAGAAGTATGATATGTTTCTGCTGGCTCTGTCATCTAATTGTTTTTCACTGTTGCTAGTTTGAGATGTACTAATATGTGATATTTTCGATAGCACGAAAGGAGCATTGAGGTTATGAGGTATACAGACTGCCCAGTGATGCTTTCTGTTGTTCAGGTCTTAAGCCATACTATTCAGACATACGTACTTGAAGTCTTTATATTTCTTGAAAAAATCATATATCGGATAATTGCTGTGCAAACCATTATCAAGTTAGTTGCTTTACTCCTGGTTTTCTTCTATCAGGACACACTGAGCGGTTCATCAACTGGATGGACAGATGAGAAGCACATGCTCTATATTAGCTCACTGGAGTTATCATTTGTTACTAAATTATATGATGGAGAAGTCAACTCGAATGGGGTGCTCTGCTGGTCTTCAAGTGAATGGAGGCGTAAAACTCATAATGGAAATCACAGAAACACAGAAGTTGATCAGGTATTTACAATACTGTCTCATTCCTCAATAAGAACAAACATTTGGTATATAAAGTTTCTCTTATATCAAATCAATAGCAGGTATATAGCAGGATGGTTGAGGCTGATGCAGCCGAATCCAGATTATCACAGGCTGAGCATACACCTTCATATGACGAGGATCAGGATGGCAGGAAAGCTTATTATATGGATGATGATGATGATGATGATGCATCAACTAGTGATCCAAGACAAGAGGGAATCAGTTACTATGCAAGACGGAAGAACTTTGGAGGGTCTTGTACTTCCCATTTGCACTGGCATGGGCATTCCCTTTCTGGAACAGGTACTTATTTTGAGGCTTCTGCCTACCATTTAACATTTTACAGAGGGACCAGATGGTTATTATGACCCTTGAAATCATGAAATATATACAATTCTTGTGGCATTCCCTATCACACAATTTACCGCTCCCTTTTCAAAGAATACTACTAACATTCTAAAACAACGACACTTATGGATCAGAGGGAGTAGCACATATACTGGGATAACCTATATAGGCTCTCTGTACCAAGCTAATTTGCTACTCATTCGTCTGTAAATAGCATTGAAGCAGACTGCCCTTGTCTTTCTTCAGATTTATCAGATCAGAATTTTGTTGACAATGAGACTGAAGTTAGCGAGGAACAAAGGAGAGTATGTAGCAACAAGCGACTGAAACTAGCCGCGGATACAACCAGTAGTCCGGTAATGAACATCTGCCTCTAGTTATTCTTATTTTTCTCACATCCATTTTCCGTGAACGTATGTTAACCTGCTCAAATCGATGATATATGACCAGGCTGCTCCATCTGCAATTCATCATGTGGAAATAGATTACAGTGGTAATTCATAAGACTTTGACATCAGGTTACTTGACACGGAGCCTGCATCTCGCAAAAGCCATGGATCGAGAAGATGGTCTGTCTAAAGGTTTTCGACTGGAGTAGATACCTGCCGGGAAATAAAGAACATGAGAAGTACTCCCCCGTCTGTTGACATCCTTTATGGAACGAAGGGCGTACAGTTTTCGTTTCAGAAAAGGGCAGTACAGTTTGTGTGTAGAGAGTTCAGTGTATTTATGTCCAGATAGTGACAAAATCGTAGCTGGTCCGGTGCATAGTTTTCGTAGATGCTAACTCCTTCCTGCAAACTCAACCAGTATTAGCAGGTTGATTTAATTGACTGAACTAGTGTGTAATACAACACCACTTACAGAATAGCGAAATGTCCTATTTGACCTTGTGACTGAAGACATTTCAAGTATTAGGTGCAGCGATATTTACTTGTATGATGTCTTTGCCTGTCTAGGCTCCAAAATGAATTACTCAGTTTTACCATCATTTCTTCTGCTAGGAGCTAATCCTTCTGATCTGATAATAAAAAAATGTTATGCTAGAGTAATAAAAAAAAACTGTACTATCCACTGTGCAAAGGTTGGCTAATTTAGAAATAAGTGTATGATTCATGGGTTTTTGATGCTATGATTCAGAAATTAAAAAGGGGTCATTGTAGGAAACATAAGATTCTTACACCAGATATCATGGAAACAGGAATTGGAACATCATATTTTGATGCAGTTTCAAATGAACGATGAAGTGCATGATCTCACAAAATAGCTCAACTTTGGACGACGAACACATTCCACAAGGCATGTTTGCATGCTCATTATGGGCACCTCATAAGATGCCCTATGAGTCATCAGGCAACAAGTATGTATTGATTGTAATAACAATTCAGATAGCACACAGTCAACATACACGACACAGGCTGCAAAATTTGATGGAATATTGCTTTAAAGAGTTTGAACACTGCAACCACACTAACTTTTTCTTTCTCTATGCACGGAAATGAAACAAAAATGAACAATGCGGACAGTCTATAATCACCAGATAAACAATGGATTGACACATCAAAATATGTTCCGCATACACAGAAATTTGAGCTGTTCCTGCCAAAAGCATATCTGCCCTAGCCTGATGGGGCTGGGCCACTTGTTGATGACGATTTGGCGACATAGATCTGCTTCATCCTACCAGTGCCATATTTCTTGTCAGAACCGGAGTTTTGACTCCTTCCCGGATATCCTGACCGACGTTGCCATTCATTCAGAGGTCCAGTCTTCTGGGTAACTCGGGCCCGTTGATCCTGATTATTAACTGGATGTTTGTACTGTTGATCTGGTGATGACGAAGACTGGTGTGGCTTGGAGGGCATGTTGGCAACCTGACCAGAGTTGGGATTGCTAGTCACCCCTGTAGCATTCCCAGGGTTGATATTTGGTGCGTTGGTCCTAACCATAACTTTGGCACTGTTTGGGACTTCATTGCTGATCATGCCTGTCCGGACCAATGAAGACTGAACAGTTTTAGCATCTGAACTGCTGGAGGCTGGCTGTTTAACAAGACCTAACTCATCAGAGAACTGAGAGGCCGCTGTACTTGCGAAGCTCTTGTTGCTATCTGATGGCATGACAGATGTTGAGGGCTCCTGGAACCGGTCATTTGTACTTGACTTGTCGCTTGGCATGTTATGAACATACTGTGGTGCCGCTGTACCCTCTATTGGATGTTGCAGTTGCACTGATAATGGGACTGAGTGTAGAGGCTGTACAGGCATATGTGGCCAACAAGGTTGCATCTGTATGTCCCCTGATGACTGGAATGATAGTGAGGTGAGTTAATTACAGCACAAACGAAGGAAATGCTGTGGCATAAAAAAAACAGAGAGAATAAAGTTTCTAACCAGGTTATCTACTCCCTCCGTCTATAAATAGATGTCTGAGGTTTATCTAAATTTGATTGTATCTACACACTAAATACCATCTAGATACATGCAGATTTAGACAAAACTCAGACGTTTATTTATGGACAGAGGTAGTAATAAATAACGAGAATCAAGATTCATTTCGGTTTAATGCACAATGCTTCTTTGAAATCGGCGAGCTATGCACATAAACTAAAACTGCCAAATGTAAGCTATAGTAAATGCTGACACGAAGTGCCTTCAACTGATTCATCAAATAGAGATTATCCTTTAGGATCCTATACAACAACAAAATTCACCCTTCTGATAACCAAAAGATTGTATCTACACACTAAATAGCATCTAAATACATGCAGATTTAGACAAAACTCAGACGTTTATTTATGGACAGAGGTAGTAATAAATAACGAGAATCAAGATTCATTTCAGTTTAATGCACAATGCTTCTTTGAAATCGGCGAGCTATGCACATAAACTAAAACTGCCAAATGTAAGCTATAGTAAATGCTGACACGAAGTGCCTTCAACTGATTCATCAAATAGAGATTATCCTTTAGGATCCTATACAACAAAAAAATTCACCCTTCTGATAACCAAATGTATATCCAAACATATACGCATGAAGCATAAACCAATTCAATCTCTATACATGCAATCTAGAACTATTGCATACCTGGAATGGAGACATGTCAAACATTGTTAATGGGGATGGGATTTGCATGATAGAAGTTGGGCGTAGATGCTGCACTTGAGTAGGAACGCCATGTGAGGCTACTTGACCAGGTAGCATATTTTGGTTGCTTGGATCACTCTGGCTAATGCTAACAGAAGGTCCCTGGTTTTGCTTCCAATCAGGCTGCTTGTCACCAGGGATATAAGTGGCTCCCATAAATCCAAGCCCCATTTGACCAAATTGCCCAACTGGGGCAAAGTGGTTGTAGACCACCATATGTGGAGGACCTTGCACACCCGGTATTCCTCCAGGGCTAATGAAAGGACCAGCAAAGCCAGTAGGGGGGCGATAAAATGAATCCACCACAGAGTGGCATTGTGGCCAAGCACCCAATGGTGCTGAAGGCAAAGCGTTGCTTCTTTGAGGCTGTTGACCCTGAGCGCCAGCAGATTCATCACTTGGTCCAAAAGTAAAAGGATGTGCTCCTAACATGGTGTTCATCTCAAAGCAAGAAAAATGGGACGGTTGTGCACCAGGAAACTGAGAAAGCATTGGCCCCGATGCCTGTGGACTGGGTAAAGGAGGCCACAGGGACATTGACGGAGTGTCAACTGACAAGTCTGCTGGAAGAGCAACCGTCAGTGGTTCCTCTCTAGATGATTGACCACGTTGAACTGTTACTGCCCCTGCTTCAGTTTGATTAAGCTCTATAAATACAGCTACCTTCTAAAAAAGGTAATTTTAAAGCCAAATAATTAACAACCTAAAGATCATACCTCCTGCTGTTAGCCCAGTGAGATCCTGACTGCTAAAGCTTTTGTTGCCTGGAGTAGAAGCTGCAGTTGCATCAGCGGTGGATGAAACTGCCTCATCAGTACAAATAGCTGCAACAGCGACGGCAGAAGCAGCTGCTTCAGCCTCAGCTTCAACCTCCTCTGAACTTGGACCTGGTTCTTTAGTTGTAGCCTTCTCCTTATCGAACAAAACAGTAGCACCATTGTCATCACCAGGCCTTCGGTCAATCTTCATATCAGGCCTAGATGAACCTGGAGCACCAAGCCCAGTTGAAATTGTCCGGGTGATCGGAGCCAGTACAGTTGGCGAGGTAACTGCACCTGGGCATTGTTATTATTTCACTGTCAATCAAGCAACTAAAAGCATTGTACAATGCTAATGATGTGTACAATACAAACATGATGTGCTTACCAAACTGAATCTTCTCCCCAGCCAGAAGAGAGTTAACAGGGCTAGCAGATGATGTGTACGCATTTTCTGTGGTTATTGCGGGAGATAAAGCATTGTCGGACTCCAAAGGACCTGCTCGTTCAAACTTTGCTGGTTCCATAGCTTCTTCGAGTTGAGTTTGAGTTAATGACATAACCTATCGTGGGCACAAGTTGTCAAAAGATAAACAAGCACATAATTATAGGACATCTATAGTTAAGAGACAACCAGTCTTTAAAAGCAAGGCAATAGCTGTCTGAAAATTAAGAAGCATAATGTGAAACGACAATATGTTGAGATAATCGATTCTCCCACCTTTGGATTGTTAGACCACTAAACAAAGAGAACCCTCTATAAGGAATTATCAATCAAGCAAGAAAATACAAGAATACTTCTATCTTGCCCCTAGCCCTAGGTGAGAGCCCTTATCCTACCTCTCCCTAAAACCATAGTACAAAACACAAAAACAAAAAGGAAACAGAGTATTCAACAGTAAGTTTAGTGCAAGCCTTCAATACAAAGCATAAAGGGATAAAACCAGCGAATAATTTGACTGGATTTCCTATTAGAAGTTAGAACTGCCATAAAGAAGTAGTAAATAAAAGTTGCCAAATTAAGATAGCAGAGATAATTTTCTCCAGCATTAGATTCAAAATAATAAATGCACTATTTACACAGAAAACATAAGTAGCATAGGACTATCCACATAAGCTTTGCACATGGAAGAGAAGTCAGCAGGCACACAATAATAACGGGTTCCCAAAGGCAAACAAAAAAGGAACCTTAAGAAAGCAATCTACCTGCTGGTTTGTCTGTGAACTATCCCAGGTACCCATGTTAAATGGAGTGCCAATGGATGACGCTTTATTATTGTTTTCGGATAAGCCTGCCACGAGCTTTGCTGCAGCACTAGAAGTGATCAAGTTGGAGGTTGCCTGACCTTGGATAGGCCTGCAAAAGTATTATTAAACAAAGTCCCAAAGGAGAATCCTAACTAAATAGCATAAACATAACTAGAAACAGTGATACATACTTCTTGCCGTAGCAGTTCGTATGAGATCCTGTGTTGGCTGAAGGTGGCACTATGGGTGTCACTGAAGCAGTTTCACCAATGAGTGGAGTTGATGGTTCAATTTGGTCAATTCTTCTTTCAACTGCAGGGACAGAATTCGTAACTTTCTTTGCAGATGCTCCGCCCAAGGAAACTGTTCCCTTATTATTGAAACTTGAACTGCCAGAACTGTGTAGGGAGATCTGATGCTGTTTGCGGGGAGCCTGGTTCAACAAATGACAAAGCATTAATTTAGGGGAAAAGGTAGGAAGGCACAATTTAATCATTTAAGAGATAAAAATGGGGCACCTTTGCCATCCTCATTTTGGATCTATTTTCTTTCTCCCTCTGTTCTCTTCTGACACTCATGATCTGCTTCTTGGACCTTACTTCAATAAAACCATCTGCGTCAACAGGCACTTCAATGCCTTGCTGCTTAACAACACGTACAACTCCTGCCAGCAACGAGGTATTAGCATCTCCTTCAGGGATAGTACCCGCTCTAGATTTCTTGTTCCCATAATGAGATCTCTCATAAGATGGAGCCTTCTGCGCAACTCTCTCTGTTTTACTGTAATAATCAGCAGACGTAGATGAAGGACCTGCTCCACTAATATCACTTGCTTCATTAGACCTAAATGACCTATCGCCTTCCTTTCTGTTCAGATTTCTCACCGAGATCTCCCTTGCTGATCCATCAGGAAATGGCTTCTCATTCTGCTCATCATGGCTAAATGACTCGGAAGCTTGGGTTGGGTTCTTCTCGACATTTTCCCGCACTCTAAATTCAGTTCTTCTTATATTCTTACGAGACCTTCTCTGGAATCCCCTGGAATCTTTATGAGAAGGTTCAACAACTGAACCTGTTGATCCCATAATAGATTCTTTGACAGCATAACCATATCTCCTCCCTCTTCCACCAGATACAGCACCTGGAGCCTTTGGGCCATTCAAGACATTGCCATATGGGCCAAATTGAGAAGATTCTCTGTTGTTTTTGTGATTCCTCTTCAGAGAGAGATCATGGTTCCTCTGAGATTCACCTTTTGAAACTCCAGAATTTGCATTTTCCCCAATTGAAGTACTGTCAAGCCGGCTGTGAAATCCATTTACATCAGCCATCTGGTTATTTGCAGGTGCATTGTGATGAAAATTTATATGATCCATCCCAAGCTCGGCTGAAGGTAAAACTGATTTATCAATAAAGCTAGAAGAGACTGGCTCGCTTGGAACATTATGATTTGCATCTCGATTCATCTCATTAGGGAGATAACCTGAACCATTCGGTTTTGATGTATGTGGATTTGGTGCGGGGGGATGAACAGAGGGCACCACCTGAGAATGCGGCTGAACATTCTGAGGCGCAGGGCGGATATGCCTCAACTGACCAAACTGGAATAAAGGAGCTGATGAAGGCAGCATTTGAGCCAGGGTTGGGTTGATCTGGTTGTGGAGATGGATTGGCATCTGTATGGAACCAATCTGAATGTTGGCTTGAACCGGAGTGGGTATTAGAGATGGCCCAGAAAACAAACCGAACTGCAGACTAACAGGAACATCATTCCGATCAATTACTGTTGAAGCTGATGACTCAGTAGTGTGGGTGAAAGATGCCTGAGGTAACTTGGAGCTTGACGCGGCTGTGCCACCTGATGGATCAACACTAGATTCACCTGTCAAGGCATTTGTTTGATCAAGATCCAAGTCTTGCAGTCTCTTCTCTGCTTCCGTAACAAGGTTACGAGGATCATCTGAACCACTACAGAACTCTTGCTCCATGACACCTGAGTGTACACCAACTTCCCGTTCAGTGCTCTTCACAGGAGTTAATTCAAGCTCACTATTCAGCGGAATTTCAACCTGTACACCCTCATCAAATCCAAGTATAACCGGTTCCATTTCTACAGGTGTATTCTGCCCATCTGCAAACCCATCATCCAAGTCAAGATGCCTGTCTGCAAACTCATGATCCAAGTCAAGATTATCATCATCACCGTCATTGATTTCATCTTCCTGGTAGATGTTGCCTTCCTCGTCATATTCATCCTGTTTTTGCTTGGCTTCATTGTGTTCACTTGGCCATTCATCATCCTCCATGTGAGACGCTGTGCTTGAGGTGGCGATTCTGCTTACGTTTGCCGCATCTAGAGTTGAAGCTGCAAGGTCATTGTCAGATACCACAGTTCGATCACCATCAGCAGAAGTTGGCAGTGCAGGTGAATCACCAGAAACATCCATCTCATCATGTGAGACATGTGGTGGTGAGGTAGGAGGGCTTGAAACTGAAAGAGAAGATTGTGAGCCCAAAATAGGGCTGGCCCTGTTCATTGACAACAAGGTCTCCAGCTGGTGTCCCGTGCTGGAGGGATGCCTCTTGGTATGCACTACTGGAACTCTCTCTCATTCCACCATCAATGAAAGATGAATTGGCGCGATGAGTGGAAGTGCCAATTGCACTTCTGTGCATTGAAGTCACAGCAGGTGGTGGTGGGGGTACACGTGGTTGCCGCATAGAGTAGCGGGATCTTGTAAAAGATGAGAAGTCATTAGCCTCAGAGTTCTGAAACATCCCATCTCCTTGCTGAGCAGTGGGGATTCCATAGGAACCACTAGGCAGCCATGCCGCATCTCCAAACCTGTCGCTGTTAAAAAAATCGCTTTCAAATTCAGACCGCTTGTCAAAACGGTCAACCTCCCTTGGTGCATCCCACCTTGGAACTCTTCCTTGACGGTAATCTTCCAGTGCCCATGGTGAATCAGTTGTTTGGCCTCTCGAAGATGGCCCGGCTGACAATGCCCCAAATCCATCATAAGAATCTTTCTTAGGGAAACTTGCCCTTTTTGTACCCAAAGTGTCATGCCGTGGACCATAATGCAGATTTTCCTGGCCTTCAAATGCAGCCTCTGCACTGTGATACACATGTTCTCTATCAACAAAGCATGAGCGTTCATCTCCCAAAGTGTGCAGCGCCCTTGGAACTGTATCACTGTACTTGTTGACACTGGAAGACTCCAAAGCTGCGGAGGTAGTGATGTGCTCCCCCATTCTGTCAATATCAAGTCTTTCACCAGCATTGGCATACTGTGCCACATCTCTGTCTTTCAAGGCTCCAAGTGCTAGTTCATCATTGGCAGCTGAAAGAAGATTTCCACCTCTCATGTTTGGTTCAGCTCGTCGTCTAGCGATCTTTGCCTCCAACTCTAGGAGCTTTTGACGTGCTGCTTCTCTACGCCGCTCCTCCTCCATAGCAACCCTCATCTTCTCCTCCTCCCTAGCAATCCTCTGCTCCTCAACTCTTCTGGCAGCTTCCAGCGTCTCTTGCTCAGCTTGCCAAGCAGCCCGTCTGGCCTCTTCTTCCACCAAGCGCCGCCTCTCCTCCTCCTCTCTTATGAGCCTCTCCCTCTCCTCATCTTGTTTGCGAGCAACTTCTCTAACTCTGGTCTGTTCTTCCACTACCCGCTGTCTCTCTTGCTCTTGTATCCTCAAGATCCTATCGAGCTCTGCCTCAAATGACTCCCTTGCTGGATCATGGAAATCTGATGGTTTGGTCGCTTCTTTTTTCTTCTTTATTGAGCTCAAATTAACGGCAGAAATGCTATCAAAGCTGAGATCCTCAACTAAAGGCTTGACAGAGCTTCCAACGAGCCACTTATCCCTGCCAAATTTAGTTCCGGGGTCATTAATTGGAGGACCCTTGTTACCAAGATATGGCTGCACCTTCGAAACAGCATTATTATGGAAAGAATTCCCTCTGTACCAGTTATTGGAATTATCGATGTGGCGTTCACCCGCAGTCACTCCAACGTGTGCAGCTCCATGCAGTTCTGTCCCGTTCTGTCCGTAGGCTCGGACAGCTGGCTCCCTATTAGAACTCCGCAAATCCTTGGAGGCACCACCGGTAACGCTTTCTCTGTCTCTACTGTGGTTGGGCAGAGGGGATCGCCACGGACCGTCTTGCCCACCACCCTCTTTCGCGGCAGCAATGGAAACTCTCCCAAAGGAGTCGGGCTCCCTCATATAAAGTTCCCGCCCCGGAGCCATGGGTTCACTCCTACCAAATCCACTCTCCCTACTGTCGCGTTCCGGGAGACTCAGCCCTGTATCACGCTCATCATCAGCCCAATCAGAATTATACCTAAGCCGCACCAGCGGAAGCGGCCCCAAATCATGCTTTCGCGCCTTCTCCACCGAAGCATGGGCACCAGCACCAGCAGAAGCCAAGGGGTCAGCGCCGCGCGAGGGCGTCACCTGAGGCCGCATACCGAGGGGCATCGGCCGTGCCTCTGGCGTGGCGGCCCGAGCCCCATCGCCGTCCTTGTGGCGCTGCTGCACGGGCGGCGGAGGCGGTGGCGCCACAGCTGCTTTCAGAGAAGGGAAGTCCTCCCCCCGCAAGACGGCGGCTTTGTCCTGAAACCCGTACGAGGGGGGCCGGGCGACGCCACTTGGGAGCGGCGCCGAGCCGAGCGGCTTCTCGGATGCTGGAGCGGGCTTCGTCCAGCCGGCCACGGCCCCGCCAGATCGGGCCGGGGCCGAGGCGGCCCCGCCGGCTGAGGTGGCGGTGGCGCCATCGAAGCGCTCGTGCTCCTTGCGGAGGGAGGGGAGGTTCAGCGGCGGCGGCACGGAGAGCTTGGGCTGCTGCGGCTTGGCGACGGAGGAGGCGCCGCGGCCGCGGGAGAGCACCACCATGCCCCCGCCGGCGGCGGCAGAGGGGGCGGCGGGGCGGGAGGAGCGGCCGCCATGGTGGGATTGGGTGGACTGGCCGTAGGATCGGTTGAGGTTAACGGATACGAACTTGCCGGGGTGCGACATCGGCTGCGGCGGCCGCGGGGCGCATGAAACCCTAGCCGCAGCCGGATGCACGGGTGGGCGCGCGGAGGTGGACGCGCCCGCGTAGGCTCACCGCAGGGTTGCCCTTGATAGGAGGGCTGGGTGGGGAGGGAGGTGGTGGTGGTGGCTCACCGCCGAGGAGGAGGAGGCGACGGCGGTGGTGTGGTGTGATGGGATTTGGGGACGGAGGGGTTGGTGTCAGGTCCGTCCGAAAGAGAAAGAGGGAGAGGAAGGGTGCGGGGAGGGAGAGAGATGCGGCACGAATCTTGAGGCTGATGGACGCCAGCCAAGTCGGTCACTCTTCTCTACTAGAGTCGGCAACACAAGCCTCCGGGCACTGCAGACCGTACGATGTTTTTTGTTTGCGAATCAGACCGTAGGATGCAACCGACATGTGACCTGCGTGTGAACGCTTTCATTCGCACTCGTGTAATTTTAGGAGTCAATAAATTATAATTCCTCTACAGATTAAAAATACATAAAAAATAGCAACACCAATAGGAGAGTCAAAAGATTGGAACATGCTGATTCCAAGATCAGGGTTGTCTCGGAGTGCAAGAAGAAGTATGGCCGCCAAGACATAGAGGCTACCTTGTGTTCACATTGGGAGTTTTCTTGGGAGGTGTGATGGTAGCGAGGGCATTTGCTACCCGCCGAGGTCATGAGACTCATAAACCCTCCATCGGGTCTAGGATAGTGTCATGGTGATTCCGCAACATCATTCCGCAAAGATGGCTTAAGAGGATGAATGTGTGATACTGGATGCATGGAGATCCAGGAACGGGTTCGAAATATGTCGTACCCAGGTTCGGAACCCCGAGGTAGAGGTAACAGTAGAGGTAACATCTTACTTCTGCTTGTTTGGTCTCGATTATGTGTTTAGGCTACAAGGGATTGTGTGTGTCCCTAGATGATTACCTTAGATAGGGTGACACAATCAGACAAAAATAATTACGCAGTAGGGTGTTACTGCTTTTGATTACGTCGGTAACCAGTGACTTTAATGCTTAGTGGTTGTCGACTTGTAACGTCTGCACTAAATGCTGGTAACGCTAGTGTTGATGGCCACACGCACCTGCAACATCTTCATGAGCTGGCTATGTTGGGCCACGCAGCAAAAAACAAAAAAAGGTCATACGCAGTACTTCCAAGATCTAGCTGAGGTAGAAGGCCAAAAGGACTACCACTAGCCACGTAGGTGCAGAATCTTGATAAAGCGTGTTAGGGCAGTAAAGTCTCCAATCCAATCACACGATCATCCATTTAATAGTTGATTGTGCATTTTATATCAGTAATGTTTGATCATATTGCTCAAGTTTATTATGTTATTTGCATTGAGATTGCATTATTTAACTGTGTTAAGATGATTTATGGGATTTTCCTCCAAAGTCCTAATGTATTTGACTTTGCAAGACACAAAAACCTTCTCGTATTTTTTAACTTTCAATAAGCTGCGGAACTAAAAAAGGAGCTAGGTAAAAGATTCCGGTTAGAAAATTTCCATATAAATCTAATGAGCTAAAGTAGAACCAATGGCCTAGTGAGCTGTAAATGGTAAGCCCAACAAGTTAGGTCGCGCCAGCTAGTGGATCTGGAGCCTCGAGCCTCGGGTATTGTTGATTCCACCACCATTGGCTTTTTTTGCCAAGAAACCTACTATAAATACCTTTGGGAAATCTTTCTCGTGAGGGAAGGCGGTGCTACGAGGCAGAGAAGAATAGAGGATGCGTAGAGTACCGCCAGAGGAGAACTCAAGGGGGAACTGTTGTCCCAATCATCGCTAGGCACATCGTCTCCACGGCCATTGCCTCCTTGGTGTAGGGAGGACTGTCTCCATCACCATCATCAACATCGGCACCATCTTCATTGTAATGATTGACTTCATCCCCCTCACAATTTGTGTAGAATAAAACCCTAGAACATCTTTGTGCTGTTTTATGCATGCTTGTACTTGGCTTATTGAGATTGTTTTGTGGTGAAGTTATATTTCCAGATTGTGTTGTAATCCATGTGCCACTGATCACGTCCATGGTTTAACGTTGCAAGTACTTTTCCATGTTCCTAAGTTATTTCACCTATATGGGCTCATAGGGTTGCACCTTATAGTGAGGAAGAGAGTACATATGTTTGGATCTAACACTAACCATGTCCAATTCTTAGACTTGCAATATGGGTTCTTGATCGGGGACCTTAAAACTTATTGCGGTGGTTGGACTTATGTCCTAATAACTCCATATGTTGCCTTGAGATCAGTCACTAGTGGTGTATTTGCATATGTACATGGATGCACCTATCTTAGTGTAACATCCCAGGTTTTCAGGCGATTGCGGGGTATAATTTAGAAGGGGTGTTCATTGCATCGCAAAACAGGGAAATTTTTCGCGCCTAATGCATATAAACCTAGGGAGATCAGAGTATCTCTCTCGTTGCAATCAGGGTTTAGTTGTTCCGAGAGTGCGATAAATTTCGACGTGACCTCTCTAAAACTAGGGTTTTGAGGGGGAAAGAAAATTTGATATGATATTCAAATTTGAGTTTGAATCCTAAATCATTACATTAATATTCAATTCATTACATCGATTGGAATTCAAATAAACAATTTGAATTCAAATAAGAATATAAAATAATGAGCCTATTCGAATTCAAATAAACATCAAGAAAGAATATTAAATCATTAGCTCAATAGAGAAAACTTGAGCTTTATTGATATTCACGCATAGATACATTGTCTTTACAATATTCAAGATATATTACAATAATAACTCAATAAATAAATAGAAAATTACAAGTTTGTCAACCAACAAAATATAAACCTAGCCTAAATCCTAATTAAGGTCTTCATGATCTTGATCTGCTTGTCCTTGATCACATGCAACACAAACAACAAATAGATAGGAAAATAAAAAAGAGTGGCAATGCCACTTGTCGGTCAAGAAGAAAACCCCCACTAGAGTTAATACCAACCAACCGAGCTGATCCTTGGGACTTAGGAACCAAAGTGTGACAAGCAGCTAGCTCACAAGGTTGAGCTCAAGTTCCAAACCAATTACAAACCAAGATTTCATAGAGCTTAGTCAGAGGGTGAGTCACAGAGTAATGTGTCGACCAAGACACACTTGGTCAAGGCTAGAAATAGTAATTCACATCACACCTCCTCCATCCATCGACACAATCACACACCAACCATCAAAACTACCAAGAACAACATTAGTTCTTAGTTGTTCATCCACCAAGAACCACCAGCAACATGGAGCCCTAAGACAAGATCAAGTAAGCAGTGGAGCTATGAGGAGAAGGGAAAAACCAGTAGCAGCACCAAAACATCAACCACAACAACACTTATAATCTAGGAGCTGGGGTGAGGTATATCAAATACCAGGAGCTGATCCAATGGATCAAATATTTATCTCAACATCATATCCAAAAGGAATCCATGGCATTATAGCTCAAGAAATAAAGTGGATCATCAGTTGGCTAGGAGCAGTTAACTTGGCACCCAACCTAGCTAGTTTATCAAGATATACTTGATCATTTGGTCAAGAATGAGTGCTAGTAGATAATAACCACAAGAAACCAACATGAACTAGTACCAAATCCCCAAAAGCTAGGAGAACACCTAAGCTAAATCCATTCCAGATCCATCAGAAATTATTGTATCTCCATATTAAAATCACAATGGTAATCAAGATATGACCACCTACTATGAAACACATCCATCCAATAAAATCCCCCATCAACCTTGAAAGACAGTGAAGAGCAACTAGGCAGCAGCTATGCTACTACTAAGGTCACTTCATTCAAAGCAAATAAACAGCAAATCCACCAATCAAATCATCATTACCCACAAGTTTAGATCTACGCACAATTTCCAATAAAGCATTGGCCATCAAGAGCTAAGGAATTACCAACTAACTCAAGTAAATACACTTAAACATCAAGGAAACTTACTTGAATCAACAATAGTAGGGACATGATGAGCAGAGCATATTCCAACGGTGGTCAGTGAGCATGGGATAATACACAACCACATGAATCCATGGTCTTTGATGAGCACCATAAACATCACAGATAATAACACAATAGGGCAACCTAGCAGACCATGACAAGATGTCATAACAATCAAAGCTAATAGCAGTAAACAACATCAACCAATGATCATCAGTTAAGCCATAGGAATATTAATAGCAACAGGAATCCCAATCAATTGGCAGAGAACAACACAGCCAGCTACCCATGAACACCACTAGCTAGGAATTGCAGTCATATGTCCAAGATGAGAACCAAACTAGCAATCGATAGTGCTACCAGAAAAGAGTAGGCGGAGAGGATGAGGAACCAACCCTAGGGCAGTAGAGGCCGACGTCACACGACATAGGTGGCTCACGGTGGCGCCACCTGCACCGAGACGCAACCTAGAGTGCCTTGATGCGCACACCACCACCATCAAACCAACAGGGAGCATCACATCAACGGCGACGCGCACCACTGCTGAAACCCTAGCCACGTATAAGGTTGTGCGCAAGCTGCCGAGGAAGCGCTCATCAAATCAATTCAGATAGGATGTGATACGTTGCAAATGTATCTATAATTTTTGATGCTCCATACTTGTTTTACACCAATTTATATATGTTTTATTTACACTTCGTTGCACTTTTATACATTTTCCGGCACTAACCTATTGACAAGATGCCACAGTGTTAGTTCCATGTTTTCTGTTGTTTTGTATTTCAGAAAAGTTGTATAGGAAATATTCTCGGAATTGGACGAAACAAAACCCGAAGTTCTTATTTTACCGTAACAAAGACGGAGTCTAGAGGAGTGACGAAGAGGCGCCACAGGGCGGCCACACAAGGCCTTGGCGCGGCCTGGTCCCTAGCCGCGCCATGGGATGGTGTGGGCCCCCGTGCATCCACCGACCTCGCCCTTCCGCCTATTTATTCGCGATCTCGGGAAAAACCTAAATACCGGAGCCTCCATCCACGAAAAGTTCCATCGTGGCCGCCATCGCCGACCCTAGCTCGGGAGGGTTCTGAAGCTCTTCCCGGCACCCTGCCAGAGGGGGAGATCATCACCGGAGGCCTCTCCATCGCCATGCCCGCCTCCGAAGTGATGCGTGAGTAGTTCATCCCTGGACTACGGGTCCATAGTACTAGCTAGATGGTTGTCTTGTCCAATTTATGCCTCATGTTTAGATCTTGTGAGTTATCATGATCAAGATCATCTTTATGTAATGCTACATGTTTTATTTGCTAGGATCCGATGAATATTGAATACTATGTTGAGATCGATTATATACTTGCCATATGTTATTCATGATCTTGCATGCTCTCTCTTGCTAGTAGATGCTTTGGCCAAGTAAATGCTTGTAACTCCAAGAGGGAGTATTTATGCTCGATAGTGGGTTCATGCCTCTAGTTTTCTGGAAGAGTGACAATAACTTCTAAGATTGTAGATGTGATGTTACTACTAGAGAGAAAACAACAATGCTTTATCTAAGGATAATTCTATTGTTTACTTTACACACATTGCTTAATGCGGTAATCTATTGCTTGTAACTTAATACTGGAAGGGGTTCAGATGATAACCGGAAGGTGGATTATTAGTCATAGACGCAGTTGGATTACGGTCTATGTATTATATTGTAATGCCCGAATGAATCTCATAGTAATCATCTTGTCATGTATGGTCTTTATTCTGTCAATTGCACATCTGTAATGTATTCATCCAGCATGTTATTTATCTTTTTGGAGAGACACCTCTAGTGAATTGTGGACCCCGGTCATTTCTTTTACACTGCAAATACTTGTTCTTGTTATTGCCAACTCCCACGACAACAACTCTTTTATTGTTCTCTTTAATTCCACTGCAAGCAAACATCTCTTTCCACACTATACATTTAATCCTTTGTGTTCAGCAAAACCGGTGAGATTGACAGCCTCACTGTAAGTTGGGCCAAAGTATTTTGGTTGTGTTGTGTTCCGGTTCCACGTTGTTGCTGACGCCGGTAGTGCGCCTTGCCACAAGTCAGCTAGCAACACCTTCAGAAGTCACGCCTTTTGATACGTCTCAAACGTATCTATAATTTCTTATGTTCCATGCTAGTTTTATGACAATACTCACATATTTTATACACACTTTAGATCATTTATACGCATTTTCCGGCACTAACCTATTAACGAGATGCCGAAGCGCCAGTTCCTATTTTGTGCTGTTTTTGGTTTCAGAAATCCTACACAGGAAATATTCTCGGAATTGGACGAAACGAACGCCCAGGGTCTTATTTTTCCACGGAGCTTCCAGAAGACTGAAGAGGATACGAAGTGGGGCCACGAGGCGCCCTAACCATAGGGCGGCGCAGCCAAGGAGGGGCCCGCGCCGCCCTATGGTGTGGGGCCCCCGTGCCTCCTCCGACTCTGCCCTTCCGCCTACTTAAACTCTCCGTCGCGAAAACCCTATTACCGAGAGCCACGATACGGAAAAAGTTCCGCAGACGCCGCCGCCGCCAATCCGATCTCGGGGGATTCAGGAGATCGCCTCCGGCACCCTGCCGGAGAGGGGAATCATCACCCGGAGGGCTCTACATCACCATGATCGCCTTCGGACTGATGTGTGAGTAGTTCATCCTTGGACTATGGGTCCATAACAGTAGCTAGATGGTTGTCTTCTCCTCATTGTGCTATCATGTTAGATCTTGTGAGCTGCCTATCATGATCAAGATCATGTATTTGTAATGCTACATGTTGTGTTTGTTGGGATCCGATGAATATTGAATACTATGTCAAGTTGATTATTGATCTATCATATATGTGTTGTTTATGATCTTGCATGCTCTTCGTTGCTAGTAGAGGCTCTGGCCAAGTTGATACTTGTGACTCCAAGAGGGAGTATTTATGCTCGATAGTCGGTTCATGCCTCCATTGAATCTGGGACAGTGACAAAAAGTTCTAAGGTTGTGGATGTGCTGTTGCCACTAGGGATAAAACATCAATGCTTTGTCTAAGGATATTTGTGTTGATTACATTACGCACCATACTTAATGCAATTGTCTCGTTGTTTGCAACTTAATACCGGAAGGGGTGCGGATGCTAACCCGAAGGTGGACTTTTTAGGCATAGATGCATGTCGGATAGCGGTCTATGTACTTTGTCGTAATGCCCTAAGTAAATCTCATATTAGTCATCATGATATGTATGTGCATTGTTATGCCCTCTCTATTTGTCAATTGCCCAATCGTGGTGACCCGGCATACCACCGCATGGTGTAGTATGCAAGTCCGATATAACACCAATGAAACACCGTTCCACTCGTATTATATCGCTCGAGTGGTACAACGAAACATATGCAGGTCCAAGGCATGTCTATAGAATTACAACACGGACTCTTTACAAAAGATCCACACAACCTCCTACTTTATAATGAGGTAAAACCGCAAATAACTCCGGAAGAACGACTCGTGATCTAATCTTATCACGGACTCTATTTATAGAGTATTTGACTAGTCGAAGAGGCTATGACTAGATTCTAGCTAAATAGGAGCTAGGTTTAGGAAGCTAGTTCCCTTCTACTACTTAATCTAGGTTTTCTCCATGGTAGTTGTGGTGTTTGACTCTTTCGGCAGGTTCCTGTCCCCTTTCAAGTATTTGTAGACTCCTCGGTCTTCGAGTTGCACGGTAGATCCTCCTTCGATGCCTCCAAATCTAAGCAGGGGATTTAAGAGTGGGATGAGTACGAGCGTACTCAACAAGTTCATTATAGGAAAGAGGTGTTTAATGCACTAGCTACGGCATTAGACCAGAAAGTCTAATACCAATGCAGGATTTCATAATCATTTCTTCAAAAGGTTGCTTTTATTCGTAGAACTATGTCCGTCAGCCCTTCACCGGTTTACTAGAACTTCATGGAGCTCCTTTCCGGCCGCGTTCGCAGCTTCCATATCCCGGAACGAGGAGTGACGAGTCACGATTCATTACACTCGCAGAGGTGTGTTGCTTTACCCATAAGAGATCTTAACCTTGGTGCCAACCGAGTCTATAGTTCTCGTCCACACTTCCTTTGGTGTGAGGCCCGGTATAAGGTCATAGCCAATCATATTCCTCCGCTACCTCATACACCCACCCGTTGATGCAAACTCCGACCCCGGGTCCTCGCCGGTGCTCTTATACCAATTAAGGACGGTCCCCGACCACGACAACGAGCTCGGGTCTCTACCATGAACTCCTTCGCCGGCAGCCGCAACCCATCATAGACCGCAATTACCGTGGGGACTTCATCGGGACCCCCACCCTACCACTTGTCCTCTCTTGGATCAAGGGTACCACTTGTCCTCTCTTGGATCAAGGGTCTACGGTAAAGCGCATCCGTTGATGTACAAGAGGTGGAAATACAATTGACTATTCCGTCCCACTCCGCATCTTATGGTTAACACGGGTATTACGGCACAAGAATCACTCGGCGACATTTGTTGTTTAATCCTAGATGGATATAAACCCTTGCAATGGAACCTCCACCATATCAACACAATCCATGGTTCCATTGCCCACCACATAGTCATATTCATAGTTATGAAAGTAGTGGTTTTGGTTTTTATGCAATAGTGATAACCATAGTACTTTGCAAGTAATTTGATAGAAATACTCAATTGACATGAGCAAGTGATGAACTTGCCTTTCTTGATCTGCAAGATTATGCGGACAAGGTCTTCGATACTGCAAGTAACTCCAAATTATGAAATAGCATCATCGTCCGGTAAGGACGATGTTTAAAAGATTGGCAAGGATGCAATAATGCATAAGTATGAGATGCAATCGCTCTAAGCGTGACCTAACCCCGATGACTTAGGATTAGTGAGTTGAGATAATTTGTTTAGGGTGTGTTGCACTTTTAGAGTGATTCACAAACAAGGTTCTTATTCAGGTTTTGTTGTCTTAGAATCATAAACAAGTGGTAGAATGCATAATAACAATCATACATACTAAAGGATGGTCGTTGTATAATAAGTAGAAGACATTTGTCAATTTTAAGTCATATAGTGTAGGGTTGATGATTACTTGTTATATTCTTCAAAAGAATAACTTTTGAAGAACATGTTATTTAATAAAGAACAAGTATGATAATTAGGTTTGAAGAGTTCTAGGGTTTACTATGGGTTCCAACTAGTTTCTAGGGTAAGGAATTAATGGATCACAACAGAGTTGGATTTATCAGCTACTAGGGCTTGTATGGTTTTACTTAAGTATAAGTATCTTAATCCCTTAATTATACATGGGTGCTATCAAGGTGGTTTATATTTTACTGGTATACCTGACTAGGGTTTATAGATCCTATTAAACAAGGTTAATGGCTACTCCTCATTTACTTCAAAAGAATAACTTTTGAAGAACATACTTCTTAAGTAATAAGAAGTAGATCAATTAGGGTTGAGGTGGTCTAGGTTTTACTATTGGATTAACTAAGTAAGGAATGGTTGGTTTCTAAATAGGATGGTTCATAAGTATATATCACTAGTAGGGTTTAGTGGGGTAGGATATGTAAGGGCTATCATCAATCATGGTTATTATTAGAGTTGATCAAATTGGGTTGATACTAAATAAAGGTGATTAGGGTAAATGATTTATAAACCACATGTTAGGGTTTATCATTGATGGTTCATACAATGTCTACTCAAAATCAAGACATGAAATGATCATTTCATTGGCATTTTGATTTTTACTATTTTAGGAGAATCTAAGCATGCTTGTATTTGCTAAGTATGGAGCTATGAGTAAAGGTTAAGATCATATGATTTAACCTTATAAGTTTCTAGGGTTTTAGAGTTGAAAGCAAATTAAAGTTTCATATGAAAATATGGAATGAGGGTTTAGTTCATGGTGGAATTAAGGTTTCTTATTTACTATGCAATTTTAGGATAATGTCTTGTTAAGTGAATTTGAATATAAGAAATAAGTTTTATATATGGTTTTATATTTATTTAAAGATTATTATTTAATTTTTCTTAAGATAATTGGGGTAAATATCTTTTTAGGGCTTTTGTCTTAATAATTAATAATATCAAACCTAGGAATTGGCCTTCTAAAATTTAGAGTAGACTTTATTTTATTGTGTGTTTTTTTTTAAAGTATTTGTTGTTTCTATCTTGTTTATTCGTTTATTTGTTTTTATTACTTTATTTATTCATAGAATGGTTCTAAAAAATATATAATCCAAAAGGATAAAAATGGGCAGATCTCATTTGATCCAGCCGGACCCAGCCTAATGGGCTGGCCCACTAGCGCCTGGCTTGGTCGGTCAACCCGACCCAGCCCTCCTCTCCCCTTCACTCCTTCCTCTCTTCACACCCGCACGCGAACTCCGACTCTGCTTCTCGTTCCCCTCTGCTCGCTCGATGCTGCGGCCGCCTGCTGCTGCTCCAGCCATCGCCGTCCCTGTCTGGTGCTTCCTAACGCCGCCGCTGCTCTGCCCTTCTCTCCTCTGGCTTTGGCCCCTCGCAACACCGTCTGTAGTTCTTCCCCTGGAAACCCTAGCCGACCTCCAGGAGGTACACCGGCCATCACCGGCCGATTCCGGCGTCGCCGTTCGCCGACATGGCTCCTCCATATACCCCTCCACTGAATCTCCTTCACGGTGCCGCCGCTGTTCGGCGAGGATCTGCTGAACCTCATCTTCCGGCCCCATCCTCTGCAGCGCCTCCCGCACTCAAGCGTGCACGCCCGCGTACCTGCGTGTCGCTGACGACCGCGCCGCCGCACGGCGCTGCTTGTCGCCTTCGTCACCGTCGTCGGCCAGAAGACTCCGCCATGAATTTCTCCCTTGATTGCTCGCCGCCACGAGGCTCGCATCCTCTGTCGCGTGCGGTCACATGAGACCATAGTCGGGGCACTTCTTGCTTTTACGGTGGTGTACTGGTGGGGATGTTGTTGTGGTGGTGAGACTGTGGTATGGCTGCTGCTGCGCTGATGTTGCTCGGGTGGAGATATTGCTACTGCTTCCTCAGCCACGCTTCGACCTCGACGCCGGCGGGACGGTGCCGCAGACGCAACCCCGGCGTCGCCTACCTCGCTACCTCCTGTACGGCACTGTGAGCTCAACCTCTCTTTCTCTCTTGCTCTATGACTATGAACTGGAAATCCTGTGCTTGTGTGTGCCTTGGTGCTAATTTGCGGTGCTGCGATGAATCTGCTGTCGATCGTTGTATCTCATATGGGATGATTTAATCATCCAAGCTCACATATGGTTTCGATTATCGTATCGTTGATGAAAAATGAATATGCACTACTCTTTACCCAACTATTTCAGTTATACTCTATTTATCTGTGCACAAGCCTCATCTTGAGATCTTATGATGATAAAGGGGTGCTTTGTTTCAATGTAGATATTAAGATACAAGTACTGTTGCTAGTGATGGTATCTCATTTTGGATGATCTAATCATCCAGAGATAGTTTGGCTTTTTGTGATGATAAAATAGCTCTTATCTACTGCATGTTTACTGTATTGTTAACTGAAGAAGTTCAGTTCTACTGTTGTTAAATCCCTATTGAGCTCAAATATGCTATAAAAGCAAGTTATGGTTAGTACTTGGGTTGCTTGGCAATAATATGATGTCTGGTTGGTCGGGTGGCAAATGAATGATTGGTTTGATTATGGCTCTTCTTGGAGATTACTTGGTTGGCCTCGGAGCATTTCCCTGGACCCCAAGCAAATCTCTCGAAGCTTGTTAAATGTTCATCTAATTTATGTGTTGCCGAATAATTTACTTGATGTATGCTTGTGGCTAGTATGCTGATTCAAAATGGCTTGGCTATTGGATCAAGATGCTTCATTGATCCACTGATTATTACCATGTGTTATGTAACAGATACTTTTATGTGCTAAGCAAAGTAGATACTTGATTATTCCTGGACATGATTTAGTTGTTGGCTTACTCACAGGGACCTTGCTATCCTCTCTGTATGTGGTTAGGTTATAAGCTCATGGTTCTACCGAGGATCACTAGCTCGAGCTGGGTGGTCTAGCTCCCTCTCGTCTGTCACCTCTCTTTTTCTCTCTCTATTCGAAACTGATAAGAACAGATATTGTGCTTGATTATGTGGCCCTGCCTGTGATGCAAAGACTGAGGCTAGATTTTTAGATAAGAACAGATACTAGTTGCAACTATCTAAACTCTATGATGAGCATAGCATAGCACTTCTATGCCAGATCTGAGAGAAATAACTCCTCCCAATCCTCCTAGACCAGATCTAGTTGCAGGGTGATTGGAGTTATTAAATTTGTACTTTACCCTTTATTTCCCTTGTTGAAACTATGCAGAAGTTAAGAACAGTATGCTGCAAGATCTAGCCTATGAGTTGCTACCCGTCGTACTTGGCAGCTTGATCTTCTTGATGTTGAAACGAACCTCCCCTTCTCGCCTGCCTTCTCCACTCCCTCGCTTCTTCTTCTTCCTAGTTACAGCTCGCCGATTCCAAGTGGTTGATCCGGTGTATTGTTCTAGTGGATGATGGTGTGTTCTTGCCGATATCCGATGGATAGATTGACTACCGAATGAACTCGTTGGTGCAGCGGGTGTGTAGTTGTCCTAGGGAAGCTTTTGGTACGGTGTGGTGTTGTTTATGTACCGCTGAGCAAGCACTGTGGGTTTGACAGACACATGGCTGCGTGTGGTGACTCTGCTCGCCGTTGTGTGGCCCTTTATCCGGTGCTAGAGAACAACTTCCCTTTCTTCTCCTCCTAGCACTAGCAACGTCCGAGTGATCTTATCTCACAATTTGGCTTTACTTTTGGGTACCGCCAAGTGGAAATTACTTAAGCTCGGGCTGCTACTATTACTTGACTATATTGTATGGATGCTTCTTAATTACATTAGTGGCTGGAATAACTCAAGTGGCATAATTATGTGTGCCCGTACTAAACAGTATCAAGTGTGATTCAAGATTGATTAAGCTTTGCTTAATTATCGATGGCTTATTTATATTTGGTTAGGGTCATATTGACTTTTCTATGTCAATAATGATCCATTTAAATGAATTTGTGGCTTCTAAATAGGAACTTGATTAGATTAGAGGGAAAGTAAAAATGTTGCCTTCGTTGCCATTCCAATTGATCATAACTTGTTGCACAATATCCCCGGTTGCCTATTTGATGCCTAATTTATCATTGCTGCCTCCAATGGTACTATCTAGTAGTTCCTAAATCACAAATGTTGCCGAAGATGAATAATTCCCTCTAGTCACTTTTGGGGATTAGGACTCGGTTCCTAATTTCCATTAATTGAGTTCCAATATTAAAATGCCTCATTTCATATGATGGCAACATTATAACCATAACCCAATATTTTCCTTTTTTCTTTGTTTTGTTTCTCTTATTGCGAGAAAAGAAGAATAAGAAATGTTGAGAAGATTTAGATTAGATTTAGAATTTCTTTAGTTCCATTTTGTAATCTCACATTTCTTATGTAACTTGTAATATTTCAATAAGTGTTGTAATAATACTTATGTGAATTCTTATTAGTAATGTTTGATTCTTATTTATATTTGTTGTTACTTTGTATGTTATATAATTGTTTAGAATTCAAATTCTTATTTGAATTCATAGTATCCATATTTAATTTGAATTCAAATTTGTTCTCCCGAAAACACATGAATTCACACAGGTCATGTCGAAATTTGTCATGCCCACATCGATGACTAACTTAATTCCATCGATGTAAGAAACCTCAATCACTTTGATGGTTTTAAACAAAAACGCGAAAATTCCCCGGATTTTCTATGCATGAATGCAATGCACACATCTGTGTTCCTCTATTTTGTAACCCCAATACCTAGGATATTACACCAACTGTAATTTGTTCACCCAACATGCTATTTCTTATTGGAGAGACACCACTAGTGAACTGTGGACCCCGGTCCATTCTTTTACATCTGAAATACAATCAACTGCAATCTCTGTTCTCTGTTGTTCTTCACAAGCAAACATCATTCTCCACACCATACGTTTAATCCTTTGTTTACAACAAGCCGGTGAGATTGACAACCTCACTGTTAAGTTGGGGCAAAGTATTTTGATTGTGTTGTGCAGGTTCCACGTCGGCGCCTGAATCCCTGGTGTTGCGCCGCACTACACTCCTCCGCTAACAACCTTCACGTGGCCTGCATCTCCTACTGGTTCGATAACCTTGGTTTCTTACTGAGGGAAAACTTGCTGCTGTACGCATCACACCTTCCTCTTGGGGTTCCCAACGGACGTGTGCTTCACGCGTTATCAAGCTCTTTTTCTGGCGCCGTTGCCGGGGAGATCAAGACACGCTGCAAGGGGAGTCTCCCACATCCAATCTCTTTACTTTGTTATTGTCTTGCTTTACTTTATTTACTGCTTTGTTTGCTTTCTCTATATCAAAAAATACAAAAAAATTAGTTACTTGCATTTACTTTATTTACTGTCTTGTTTGCGTTCTTTATATCAAAAACACAAAAAAATTAGTTACTTGCATTTACTTTATTTAGTTTGCTTTATTTACTATTGCTAAAAATGAGTAATCCTGAAGTTGAAGTTCGTTCGTTTAAGCAACAAGGGGGAGAATGTTTTAAAGATGCTTGGTATAGAATTAGTGATGCTCATCATAGGTGCACTAAGAAACACTCCACTATTATCCTACTTAGGAACTTTTATGTTGGTATCTCTAGCTGGAATAGGTATGTTCTTGATACTCTCGCGGGAGGTAATTTCCTAGGCACTCCTGTTTTAGAAGCTAGTTGCATTATTGAGAGTCTAGTTGGAATACCATCTCGTTAATGAAGCTAAAATTGAAATCTCTCTTGAAGATGTCATGAAAAAGTTGGAGGCCATAGAGAAAAATCTTCCAAGTGTTGAGACTAAATTGGGAATATTACTTGATAACACTGATAAACTTGATAAATCTCTAAGAGGAATTAATGAGAGAATTGCCGTTTTAGAAACTTGTGCTACTCATGATAATCAAACCCATAGGATTAGTAAACTTGAAGAAGCTATGGGAACCTTGGGTTCAACTTTTTCTTCTCTTAAGTTTAAGGAGAAAGCTTATGTGGGTAAGGAGCAAAAGTTCATGTATGTCTCTAAGGTGCCTAAGCCAAAAACTATTATAGGCCTAAAATTGACAAAGCCCTTAGTACCACTATGGATGATGGAGCATCTAAGATACCTATTGTGACAAATTGTGAAAATTATTATGTTAATTCTTCATCTCTTGATAATACTTGATTCACACTTTTTGCGCCTAGCTGAAAGGCGTTAAAGAAAAGCGCTTATGGGAGACAACCCATTATTTTATTTCTGCACTTTTGTTTTATATTTGAGTCTTGGAAGTTGATACTACTGTAGCAACCTCTCCTTATCTTTATTTTATTGCATTGTTGTGCCAAGTAAAGTCTTTGATAGTAAGGTTGATACTAGATTTGGATTACTCGCGTGAAATGCATTTCTTGCTGTCACGAATTTGAGTAGGCCTCTCTGTAGGTAACTCAGAAAAATCTGCCAATTTTCGTGTGTGATCCTCAGATATGTACGCAACTTTCATTAAATTTGAGCTTTTACATCTGAGCAAGTTAAGTGCCCTAAAAAATTCGTCTTTACAGACTGTTTTGTTTTGACAGATTCTGCCTTTTATTTCGCATTGCCTCTTTTGCTATGTTGAATGGATTTCTTTGTTCCATTAACTTTCAGTAGCTTTGGGCAATGTCCAGAAGTGTTAAGAATGATTGTGTCACCTCTGAATATGTGAATTTTTGATTATGCACTAACCCTCTAATGAGTTTGTTTTGAGTTTGGTGTGGAGGAAGTTTTCAAGGGTCAAGAGAGGAGGCTGATACAATATGATCAAGAAGACTGAAAAGTCTAAGCTTGGGGATGCCCCCGTGGTTCATCCCTGCATATTTCAAGAAGACTCAAGCATCTAAGCTTGGGGATGCCCAAGGCATCCCCTTCTTCATCGACAACTTATCAGGTCCCCTCTAGTGAAACTATATTTTTATTCCGTCACATCTTATGTGCTTTACTTGGAGCGTCTGTATGTTTTTATTTTTGTTTGTGTTTGAATAAAATCGGATCCTAGCATTCTTTGTTTGGGAGAGAAACACGCTCCGCTCGTTCATATGAACACTGGTGTTCTTAGCTTTACTTTTAATGTTCATGGCGAAGGTTGCAACTGCTTCGTTCATTATTATTTGGTTGGCAACATAAAATGCTTCATGTGGTAATTGGTATATTGTCTTGAATAATTTGATACTTGGCAATTGTTGTGCTCAAATATATCATGTTTAAGCTCTTGCATCATGTACTTTGCACCTATTAATGAAGAACTACCATAGAGCTTGTTGAAATTTGGTTTGCGTGATTGGTCTCTCTAAAGTCTAGATATTTTCTGGTGAAGTGTTTGAACAACAAGGAAGATAGTGTAGAGTCTTATAATGCTCGCAATATGTTCTTATGTAAGTTTTGCTGTATCGGTTCATACTTGTGTTTGCTTCAAACAACCTTGCTAGCCAAAGCCTTGTACTGAGAGGGAATACTTCTCGTGCATCCAAATCCTTGAGCCAAAACCTATGCCATTTGTGTCCACCATACCTACCTACTATGTGGTATTTCTCTGCCATTCCAAAGTAAATTGCTTGAGTGCTACCTTTAAAATTTCATTCCTTGTCTTTGCAATACATAGCTCACGGGAAAACAGCTTAAAAACTATTGTGGTAAAGAATATGTAGCTTATGTATCTTATTTCTTATAAGTTGCTTGTTGAGCGGTAACCATGTTTTTGGGGACGCCATCAACTATTACACCTTTGTTGAATATCATGTGAGTTGCTATGCATGTTCGTCTTGTCCGAAGTAAGGGTGATTTATCATGATCAAATGGTTTGAGTATGCATATTGTTAGAGAAGAACATTGGGCCGCTAACTAAAGCCATGAATCATGGTGGAAGTTTCGGCTTGGACATCAATCCTCAATCTCTTATGAGAATATTATCCGTTGTTGAATGCTTATCCATTAAAGAGGAGTCCATTATCTCGTTTTCTATGTTGTCCCGGTATGGATGTCCTTAGTTGAGATCTATCAAAAACGAGAAATCAAATGCGATCTATCTCCTTGGACCTTTGTACAGGCGGCATAGAGGTACCCCTTTGTGACACTTGGTTGAAACATATGTAATGCAATGATAATCCATGTAAATCCAAGCTAATTAGGACAAGGTGCGAGCACTATTGGTATTCTATGCATGAGGCTTGCAACTTATAGGATGTCTTATGCATAACACATATGAATTATTACTACCGTTGACAAAATTATTTCTATGTTTTCAAAATAAAAGCTCTAGCACAAAAATAGTAATCCATGCTTCCCTCTGCGAAGGGCCTTTCTTTTACTTTATGTTGAGTCGGTTTACCTACTTCTTTCTATCTTAGAAGCAAACACTTGTGTCAACTGTGTGCATTGATTCCTACATACTTGCTTATTTGCATTCATCATATTACTTTGTGTTGACAATCATCCATGAGATATACATGTTGAAGTTGAAACCAACTGCTGAAACTTATATCTTCCTTTGTGTTGCTTCAAAATTTTCCACTAAGAATTTATTGCTTTATGAGTTAACTCCTATGCAAGTCTTATTGATGCTTGTCTTGAAAGTACTATTCATGAAAAGTCTTTGCTATATGATTCGATTGTTTAAGTCATTGTCTTTACCATTGCTTCGAATCACTTCATTTATCTCATATGCTTTACAATAGTATTGATCAAGATTATGATAGCATGTCACTTCAGAAATGATCCTTGTTATCGTTTACCTACTCGAGGGCGAGTGGGAACTAAGCTTGGGGATGCTTGATACGTCTCAAACGTATCTATAATTTCTTATGTTCCATGCTATTTTTATGACAATACTCACATGTTTTATACACACTTTACATCATTTATACGCATTTTCCGGCACTAACCTATTAAGGAGATGCCGAAGCGCCAGTTCCTGTTTTGTGTTGTTTTTTGTTTCAAAAATCCTACACAGGAAATATTCTCGGAATTGGACGAAACCAACGCCCAGGGTCTTATTTTTCCACGGAGCTTCTAGAAGACCGAAGAGGATACGAAGTGGGGCCACGAGGCGCCCTAACGATAGGGCGGCGCGGCCAAGGAGGGGCCCGCGCCGGCCTATGGTGTGGGCCCCCGTGCCTCCTCCGACTCAGCCCTTCTGCCTACTTAAACTCTCCGTCGCGAAAACCCTATTACCGAGAGCCACGATACGGAAAAAGTTCCAGAGACGCCGCCGCCGCCAATCCCATCTCGGGGGATTCAGGAGATCGCCTCCGGCACCCTGTCGGAGAGGGGAATCATCACCCGGAGGACTCTACATCACCATGATCGCCTCCGGACTGATGTGTGAGTAGTTCATCCTTGGACTATGGGTCCATAGCAGTAGCTAGATGGTTGTCTTCTCCTCATTGTGCTATCATGCTAGATCTTGTGAGCTGCCTATCATGATCAAGATCATCTATTTGTAATGCTACATGTTGTGTTTGTTGGGATCCGATGAATATGGAATACTATGTCAAGTTGATTATTGATCTATCATATATGTGTTGTTTATGATCTTGCATGCTCTCCGTTGCTAGTAGAGGCTCGGCCAAGTTGATACTTGTGACTCCAAGAGGGAGTATTTATGCTCGATAGTCGGTTCATGCCTCCATTGAATGCGGGACAAGTGACGTAAAGTTCTAAGGTTGTGGATGTCTTGTTGCCACTAGGGATAAAACATCAATGCTTTGTCTAAGGATATTTGTGTTGATTACATTACACACCATACTTAATGCAATTGTCTGTTGTTTGCAACTTAATACTCGGAAGGGGTGCGGATGCTAACCCGAAGGTGGACTTTTAGGCATAGATGCATGCTGGATAGCGGTCTATGTACTTTGTCGTAATGCCCTAAGTAAATCTCATATTAGTCATCATGATATGTATGTGCATTGTTATGTGATACGTCCCAAACGTATCTATAATTTCTTATGTTCCATGCTACTTTTATGATGATACTCACATGTTTTATACACATTATATGTCATTATTATGCATTTTCTGGCACTAAACTATTGACGAGATGCCGAAGAGCCGATTCGTTGTTTTCGCTGTTTTTGGTTTCGAAATCCTAGTAAGGAAATATTCTCGGAATTGGACGAAATCAACGCCCAGGGGCCTATTTTTCCACGAAGCTTCCAGAAGACCGGAGGACTTACGAAGTGGAGCCACGAGGTGGCCAGACACTAGGGCGGCGCGGCCCAGGTGCTGCCCGCGCGGCCCTAGCGTGTGGGGCCCCCGTGACTCTCCCGACTTCGCCCTTCCGCCTACTTAAAGCCTCCGTCGCGAAACCCCCAGTACCGAGAGCCACGATACGGAATACCTGGTGTTGCGCCGCACTACACTCCGCCACCATCAACCTTCAACGTGTTTCTTGGCTCCTCCTGGTTCGATAAACCTTGGTTTCTTTCTGAGGGAAAACTTGCTACTGTGCGCATCACACCTCCTCTTGGGGTTCCCAACGGACGTGTCAACTACACGCATCAAGCATTTTTTCTGGCGCCGTTGCCGGGGAGATCAAGACACGCTGCAAGGGGAGTCTTCCACTTCCAATCTCTTTACTTTGTTTTTGTCTTGCTTTACTTTATTTTATTTACTACTTTGTTTGCTCATTATATCAAAACACAAAAAAAATTAGTTGCTAGTTTTACTTTATTTACTGTCTTGATCTCTATATTGAAAACACAAAAAAATTAGTTACTTGCATTTTTACTTCTGTTATCATGTCTAGCTCCACACCTGTTACTTCTTCACCTGAGGAATTAGTCTTCACTTTTAAATAAGGGGATGAGGAGAGTTTTAAAGATGCTTGGTCCAGAATTTTTGATTCTTATCTTAAAGCTGAACCTCAAATGACTCTAAGTTTGCTCCTTAGTAATTTTTATTTTGGGCTTATGATTCGCTATAGATATGCCTTGGATGTCTGTAGTGGGAGGAGATTTCCTTCATTGCGACGGTGATCAAGCTTTTAATGCCATAAAAAAATTAGTTGCATCACATAGTTCAGCTAATAACTTTGATTCAGCTTTTATTAGCATCTATAATAGATTAAACACTCTTGAGACAAGTGCATCTTGGTTGAAAGAGAATATGTTCGTAACCGTCTTGATCAAGTTTTAGTGAACTCTGAACCTTCAACATGGGACCCTACTATTAAAGTTGTTATAGGTGGTGAAACTTTTCATGCCAATTGTGATATTATGTCTGAATTTTGCCTTATGCCTAAGAGTATTTATGAATCTTTGACACTTTGGGGACTTGTTGAAGGGGGAGAAGGAATAACTCTTATTGATAACTCTGTTATAATTCCTAAGGGAATAGCCGAGGGTGTGCATACAACCATTCTTGGAAGAACAATATCCACTGATTATCTTGTTATTGAATATGTAGGAACAACACAAATCACACTCGGAAGATCCCTGCTGAAACTATTGGGAGCAGTCATAAATGTGGGAGAAGGCACCCTAAAATTCACCTCTACACCGGGAGGTAGACATGTATTCCCTAAATCAAAGGGTAGGAAAAAGAATAAGAAAGGTGGGCGCAATGCCCGAGGTAATGCTTCATCTCTTGACAATACTTGATACACACTTTCTGCGCCTAGCTGAAAGGCGTTAAAGAAAAGCGCTTATGGGAGACAACCCATTATTTTACTTCTGCACTTTATTTTATATTTGAGTCTTGGAAGTTTTTATTACTGTAGCAACCTCTCCTTATCTTTATTTTATTGCATTGTTGTGCCAAGTAAAGTCTTTGATAGTAAAGCCAATACTAGATTTGGATTGCTGCGCGAGAAACAGATTTCTTGCTGTCACGAATTTCGATATGCCTCTCGTAGGTAACTCAGAAAAATCTGCCAATTTACGTGCGTGATCCTCGGATATGTACGCAACTTTCATTCAATTTGGGCATTTTCATCCGAGCAAGTCTGGTGCCACTTTAAAATTCGTCTTTACGAACTGTTACTGTTTTGACAGATTCTGCCTTTTATTTCGCATTGCCTATTTTGCTATGTTAGATGGATTTCTTTGTTCCATTAACTTTCGGTAGCTTTGTGCAATGTCCAGAAGTGTTAAGAATGATTATGTCACCTCTGAATATATGAATTATGCACGACCCTCTAATGAGTTTGTTTCGAGTTTGGTGTGGAGGAAGTTTTCAAGGGTCAAGAGAGGAGGATGATACAATATGATCAAGAAGAGTGAAAAGTCAAAGCTTGGGGATGCCCCCGTGGTTCATCCCTGTATATTTTAAGCGTCTAAGCTTGGGGATGCCCCCGTGGTTCATCCCTGCATATTTCAAGCGTCTAAGCTTGGGCATGCCCAAGCCATCCCTTCTTCATCGACAACTTATCAGGTTCCTCTAGTGAAACTATATTTTTATTCCGTCACATCTTATGTGCTTTACTTGGAGCGTCTGTTTGTTTTTATTTTTGTTTTTGTTTGAATAAATCGGATCCTAGCATTCTTTGTATGGGAGAGAGACACGCTCCGCTGTTTCGTATGAACACACGTGTTCTTAGCTTTATCTTTAATGTTCATTGCGAAATTTGAACTACTTCATTCATTGTTATATTGTTGGAAACGGAAAATGCCGCATGTGGTAAATGGTTTAATGTCTTGAATAATGTGATACTTGGCAATTGTTGTGCTCATATAGATCATGTTTAAGCTCTTGCATCATGTACCTTGTACTCATTAATGAATAACTACATAGAGCTTGTTAAAATTTGGTTTGCATGATTGATCTCTAGAGTCTAGATATTTTCACGGTTGAGGTGTTTGAACAACAAGGAGACAATGTAAAGTCTTATAGTAGTTACAATATGTTCATATGTGAGCTTTGATGCACCTTTTATACTTGAGTTTGCTTCAAACAACCTTGCTAGCTTAGCCTTGTATTGAGAGGAATTCTTCTCGTGCATCCAAATCCTTGAGCCAATAACCATGCCATTTGTGTCCACCATACCTACCTACCACATGGTATTTATCCGCCATTCCAAAGTAAATTACTTGAGTGCTACCTTTAAAATTTCCATTCTTTACCTTTACAATATATAGCTCATGGGACAAAATAGCTTAAAAACTATCGTGGTGAAGAATATGTACTTATGTGTCTTATTTCTTAGTAAGTTGCTTGTTGAGCGGTAACCATGTTTTACGGGGACGCCATCAACTCATTTACCTTTGTTGAATATCATGTGAGTTGCTATGCATGTTCGTCTTGTACGAAGTAAGGGCGGTTTTCACAATCAAATGGTTTGAGTATGCATACTGTTAGAGAAGAACATTGGGCCGCTAACTAAAGCCACGATTCATGGTGGAAGTTTCGGTGTGGACAGACTAATCCTCAATCTCTTATGAGAATATTAAGCTGTTGTTGAATGCTTATGCATTAAAGAGGAGTCCATTATCTGTTGTCTATGTTGTCCCGGTATGGATGTCTAAGTTGAGAATAATCAAAAGCGAGAAATCCAATGCGAGCTTTCTCCTTAGACCTTTGTACGAGGCGGCATAGAGGTACCCCTTTGTGACACTTGGTTGAAACATATGCTATGCAATGATAATCAGTGTTAACCCAAGCTAATTAGGACAAGGTGCGAGCACTATTAGTATACGATGCATGAGGCTTGCAACTTATAAGATGTCTTATACATAACTCATATGCTTTATTACTACCGTTGACAAAATTGTTTCTTGTTTTCAAAATGAAAAGCTCTAGCACAAATATAGTAATCAATGCTTCCTCTGCGAAGGGCCTATCTTTTACTTTATTGTTGAGTCGGTTTACCTATTCCTTCTATCTTAGAAGCAAACACTTGTATCAACTCGTGTGCATTGATTCTTACATGTTTACTTATTGCACTTGTTATATTACTTTATGTTGACAATTATCCATGAGATAAATATGTTGAAGTTGAAAGCAACCGCTGAAACTTATATCTTCCTTTGTGTTGCTTCAATGCCTTTACTTTGAACTTATTGCTTTATGAGTAACTCTTATGCAAGTCTTATTGATGCTTGTCTTGAAAGTATTATTCATGAAAAGTCTTTGCTATATGATTCATTAGTTTACTCATTATCTTCATCATTGCTTTGAATCGCTGCATTCATCTCATATTCTTTACAATAGTATGATCAAGATTATGATAGCATGTCACTTCAGAAATTATCTTTGTTATCGTTTACCTACTCGAGGGCGAGTAGGAACTAAGCTTGGGGATGCTTGATACGTCCCAAACGTATCTATAATTTCTTATGTTCCATGCTAATTTTATGATGATACTCACATGTTTTATACACATTATATGTCATTATTATGCATTTTCCAGGCACTAACCTATTGACGAGATGCCGAAGAGCCGATTGCTTGTTTTTCTGCTGTTTTTGGTTTCGAAATCCTAGTAAGGAAATATTCTCGGAATTGGACGAAATCAACGCCCAGGGGCCTATTTTTCCACGAAGCTTCCAGAAGACCGGAGGACTTACGAAGTGGGGCCATGAGGTGGCCAGACACTAGGGCGGCGCGGCCCAGGTGCTGCCCGCGCGGCCCTAGCGTGTGGGGCCCCCGTGACTCTCCTGACTCCGCCCTTCCGCCTACTTAAAGCCTCCGTCGCGAAACCCCCAGTACCGAGAGCCACGATACGAAATCCCTGGTGTTGCGCCGCACTACACTCCGCCACCATCAACCTTCAACGTGCTTCTTGGCTCCTCCTGGTTCGATAAACCTTGGTTTCTTTCTGAGGGAAAACTTGCTACTGTGCGCATCACACCTTCCTCTTGGGGTTCCCAACGGACGTGTCAACTACACACATCATTATGCCCTCTCTATTTGTCAATTGCCCAACTGTAATTTGTTCACCCAACATGTTATTTCTTACTGGAGAGACACCACTAGTGAACTGTGGACCCCGGTCCATTCTTTTACATCTGTAATACAATCAACTGCAATCTCTGTTCTCTGTTGTTCTTCACAAGCAAACATCATTCTCCACACCATACGTTTAATCCTTTGTTTATAGCAAGCCGGTGAGATTGACAACCTCACTGTTAAGTTGGGGCAAAGTATTTTGATTGTGTTGTGCAGGTTCCACGTCGGCGCCGGAATCCCTGGTGTTGCGCCGCACTACATTCCTCCGCCAACAACCTTCACGTGGCCTTCATCTCCTACTGGTTCGATAACCTTGCTTTCTTACTGAGGGAAAACTTGCTGCTGTACGCATCACACCTTCCTCTTGGGGTTCCCAACGGCCGTGTGCTTCACGCGTTATCACCTTTCTCCTACTGGTTGATTAAACCTTGGTTTCTTACTGAGGGAAAACTTGCTACTGTGCTCATCATACCTTCCTCTTGGGGTTCCCCAACGGTGTGCAATCTACGCTCATCAGGATGCCGTGGCATCGTGAGGCGCATCGATTGCGACCGGCGGTGTCTCCTGAGATGGCCGGAGGAGCCCGACGACGGCGACGACGATTTGGGAATCACGAGAGACGAGAGGGCGGATTAGGGTTAGGGTTCGCGAGATGGGTGCGAGCGAGTGGGGCCGATGTGCCAGCTAGGGGAGATGGTTCGGTCTAACTAAATGGTTGACATGACCAGAGGGCCCATGGGCATTTTGGTCTTTTCACCAGTGGTTTAATTAAATAAATCTAGAAATTCCTTAAAACCCAAAAGAAAACCCTAAAAATTCAATAAAAATAGGAATATTTTACTAAAAATTATTTGCTAATTAAAAATAATTTTTAATGAATTTTCAAGCAAACTTATAAAAATAAATTTTAAATCTATTGAATAAGGTTCAAATAAATAAGCAAATAAAAAGTTTTTCCTAAATATTAAAATTTATGAGGAATCTAAGAAAAATCTAATTTTTTTTTTATTTCTTAGAATATTTGTAGTCAAATACGAGAAATTCTTCAATAATATCTAATATTAACATTTAAACTATTTCTTATTTTACTTAAACAATAAGGAAATCTAGGGAAGTCCTTAAATCAATTTATTTTCTAAAATGAGTAATAATTTTTTTAGAAAAGGATTTATTTAATTATTTAAATAATCCAAGAAAAGTCTTACATGGTGTTTTATAATTCTTCAGAAATTACAATTATGTCCTTAAACCATAATAAATTCAAAATCTTCAATCACACTTAAATTATGAAATTTGAAACTTAAACATCACATTAGGGGGTAATAACAACTAAATCACTAAAGCATGCATCATTTGGATCTTTAACCATTGCCCTTACCGAACAATGGTGCTAATTTTCAGAAAACGTGGACCAGGGTCAGTCCAAACAATCCAACTGCACTACCTTGCAGTATCCAGGCAGGTTCATCACTTGCTCATGTCACCTTAATCATGTTTATCAAATTCCTTGCAAATTACCATTCGTATCACTTGCATTACAAAGTTAGTCTGAAATATGAATATGATTATGTGGTGGGCAATGGAACCATGGTATGAGTGTGGTGGAGGTTCCATTGCAACTGGGTTATATCCACATAGGACTTAACAAAAAAGTGTCGTCCAGTGATTCTTGTGCTGTAATACTCACGTTAACCATAAGATCTGGAGTGTAACGGAGTAGTCAGTTGTATCTTTTTTTCCTTTCGCATACCAACATGCCATTGATAGGGGTTGCCCGAATTGTGCTATCTATATAGTAAAGGAGGGAACATTGGTTCTGCTCGGTCTACTTATATGATAAAGAAGAGGACAGTCTTATTAGAGGTCTATGAAGGTTTGTAATGGTCGGTCTGGGTCGTGCTATCTACAAAGTATAGGTCGGGGCATGTGGATGTCCAAACGGTCTACCATTATGGTAAAGGGGAGGGCATATGCCTTAGCTGGTCTACCTATAGGATAAAGGACGTGACAGACTTACAGAAGGGTGGGTATGTGGGGTCACGGAGAAGAACAATGATTGGATTGGATCTTGTACCAGGTCTCACACCAAGGAAGTGTGGACAGAAAAGTACGCCTGGTTGGCAAGAAGGATAAGATCTCTAATGGGAAAAATAACACACCTCTACATAGTGTACTGAACTGTGGCTTGTCACTCCCTATTCCAGGAAGGAACTGGGAACGCTGCAAGAAAGGAACTCCGTGATGTGAAGGTTGAGGGACATATATACCATTTCTGAATAAAAGCAACCTTTTGAAGAAATATTTATCAAAACATGCATTTCTTATGACTTTCTAGTCTATGATTGTAGTTAGTGCATTAAACACTCATTCGTATCATGAACTTTCTGAGAACGCTCGTACTCACCCTTCTTTGAATCCCATGCTTAGACTGCCTGAACAACCCAAAGGAGACCCCTGAAGGGATAGAAGATACTAAAGAAGCATGCTACAAAGAACCCGACTTGACTGGAGGAGTCGAGGGCTAGACTACATGATTGCGTACGACAACGAGGAAGCAGAAGCATAGAAGCAACACCTAGTAGTTAGTCGGGCAACACTGAACTTTATAAAATAGGGATTTCTATTTTCGTGCCCTCAGGTCCTTAGTTGTACTCAGTTTTCCCCAGCCCCTTAGTTTTTCCTCAGTTTTACCCAAGCCTTTGTCTGAAACCCGCAGAAGGAGCTCGGACGGAAGGAATCCGTTTAGTTGAACGTTCCGTGTTGATGTGTGGGGCCGCGCTGTTTGTGGGGCTGCGTCGTGTGGGGCTGGTAGGAAGGGACCGCGTGGGATAGGACGAGACCGTGTTTGGTTGTACGTGAGAGCTGGGTTTTGTCTCTCTTGGTCCAAATTGGCATTTTTAAGAGCACCTTTCCCCTCTTTCTCTCTGTCTTTTTCACCAAATTAGTATCAAATCTAGAGAAGCTTCTATTTCTGTCTTTCTTCAATTATTTATGCCTTTTGGCCCTCGTTTTTTGCCCAATATGGCAGCAAATCTAGAAGCTAGTATATGATAAATTCACAGCAGCATAATCAGAAAACTAAGTATAATACATAAACTGCATACAACAGCCAAAAGCAGCCAATAACGTTGTTAATGTTCATGACAAACTAAGCTGAAACAAAATACAAGACGCACGCAATGTATGGCCAACAAGAAGATTCCTCATTCCTCATATATTTCTTCGTCGCTCCATTCGTGCATTATCCCAAGGAAATATTCATTGAACTCCTTCCGTCTGCAGTGTGCGGCCAATACATCCTCCAAACGGTATGGCCTGTGTTCATTTCTCAGACCGTAGTTTCCCATTCTATCCACATATCGTGGCCACTCATCCCAGGCCTTTGTATCATGAAAGTACTCTCTGATATAACCCAAATCCGTGTAGTAGATGCAGCCATATCGAAGTGTCGGGTGCACTCTGGTGTCGACGGAGATACACCGGATATAATGCACGAAGAAGGCATGACTGCCAATGTTACTGTCCGGATGGAGAGAGCGGCTCTGAGTGTCCACACGGTACACCAATGGTTGGTCCTCCAAAAGCATGTTGTCCAACAACACAAGCGACGAGATCACCATCCGACTTCACAAGATAGAACTTGTCATTTCCAAGTTGTGGAAATGAAATTAGTGTCTCCATCTTGACAGTGCTCGCGCGCTGCTGCAACTGTACATTGGTGCACACTATTCTTCCAGACTCAAAATTGTCCACAGCTATTGCATACAGTTAACCATTGAACGGGGTAATGCAACGCATACCATGGTTCTCGATCGAAAATCTTCCATCTCCCCAATCTTCATATATATCCTTAGTTGGAGTTCTCTCATCGACCCAACTAATTTCGTTCGGGTAATGTGAGCAAACGAAGACCATAGTCGGGGATTTGATTACAGCGACTGAATCCAAAAAACAGATGGCATCTGCGTCTCAAACATAGTGTTCGATGTCTTTGTGAGTGGGTTCAAAAGCCGTATCTTGTGCGGCGGGTTCTTGTGGGCAAGCACGATGATGCCACGGCAAAAGCCGGCGAAGTAGTATCTAAAATATATTGATGAAGATAACATTCAGCACTAAGATTGAAAATAAGTATAGATTAACCCTATAGATATGGAGGAATTTGAACCTTGCACGAACTTCCGATAGATCTATGGTGACGTAGCGGGATGTGCCGAGTTGGAGGAAGATGAACTCAGCGGCGCGTGGAAGGGCGTGGTCTACCATGATCCATTCGTGCAGGTGCACGTCGGGCTCAGGTAAACCTTAGCGCCAATTTCTATAGACTTGCGTCATAGCAGAGTAGGCGTCCACGTACTCCTCATTCGCGTAGTAAGCATTCGCCGATCTTGTGAAGTGGTCCGTCAGCCATGAGAGAGGCCCAGCTCACGGAGGCGCCGCGCTTGGATGCGCCGCCCTCGGAGGCGACGGGCTCGGATGCGACGGGCTCGGGGGCGATGGCCACCGGCGCATTTTTCTTCTCCATCGTCGGCAGGGCTCGTACGATGGTTGGGGTTTTTCCTTCGATTTGGAGAAGTTGATGGGACGTGAGAGGCGTGGTTTCGTGCGTGAGCGAGAACGAGACGTACTGTGTGGAGAGGGAGGGAGAGAGGGGCTTACGCGTCCTAAATGCGACCCGCGTCCTACGCGTCCACTATTGCACGTTTGCACCGCGACACGCGTCAACAATGGCACGTCTTCCACTTCTGCACCGCAACACGCGTCCTTGAGTCTAACCCTGGAAATTTAGATATACTCAAGTATACCCTCGAGTCATATACTAGCATTTTTTGTGTGCTCAGTTTTCCCCTTGAGTGCTAATACTGGCTAGTGCAATATACTCAGTTTTACCTTCAAGTGGCTGGTCAACAGAGAGTCAACAAATGAGATTATCTAGTTAAATGAGTTATTTAATGTGCAAAAAATTCCGAAAAAGAGTGGCACTTACTCATGGAGTCTTTACCACAAATTGCCACTTCTCAAATCATAGATAAATCAAGTTTTACCACAAATTGCCACTTCTCAAATCACCTAGCTATGAAGGTGCATGGTTTTCCACAATAAGCCCTACCCAAAATAGGTTTCCCCAAAACATACTTTGTCTGAATAAGGTCATAATTTTCACACTCATGTATATTTGTATTGCAAATACTTTGAGGTAGGCCAAGATGGGTTTCATTGTACAAAACACGCATTTTTCATTTTTTAAATCTCATATTTGAATCCCTTAGTATGTTTACTACTCACTTGCCCTTGGTTTCTTGATACTACTCAGTTTTGCCCTCTTCCTTCACAAATTCTCAGAGACGCCCAACATTGCCCTGATTGGTCTAGCCCATGTCACGCGGATCGTGCCCGCCGACCGTTGATCGTATGATTTAACGGGCAGGATAACCCGTATCTCTCTCTGGTCGGGGCCACCACCCTCTCTCTCTCTGTCGGCGGTTAGCTTACACCCTCTATCTATGCTAAAGGGCGGTTACCCAGTACGCTAAAGTTTGGTTTTCTGCATTATTTTTCACGAGCTAAATTATAAACTCTTTTAGGCATTATTTTTCATGCAAAAAATGATAAACCATCACCGATTTGTTGTAGCCATTACTTTTCACGCAAAAAATGATACACCATCACCCATTTGTTGTAGCCATTACTTTCCACGCAAAAAATGATACACCATCACCAATTTTTTGTAGCCATTACTTTCCACGCAAAAAATGATAAACCATCACCGATTTCTTGTAGCCATTACTTTCCACGCAAAAAATGATAAACCATCACCGATTTCTTGTAGCAATTATTTTTCACGCAAAAAATGATACACTATCACCCATTTCTTGTAGCCATTACTTTCCACGCAAAAAATGATGAACAATCACCGATTTCTTGTAGCCATTACGGTAAAATGATAAACTATATCACGAAGTTCCATTTCCGTCAAGATAGTCCGCATTACTTTTTTGTTGAGATATATACCCCCACAACGGTCATCTCCTCCTTAATTTATTGTGTAAACCCCCACAACGGTCACCTCCTCCTTAATTTATTGTGTAAATCCCTACAACGGTCATCTCTCCCTTATACACACCCACAACAGCCATCCCTTGTGTCAATAGATTCTGCCTCTCTCTTCTTCGTTCACATACACTTGATCCATTTTCATGGCTTCCACGTCTCGGACGCGTACCGGAAGGGGAAGTGGCGGCCGGGGTGGTGGATCATCATCATTGCCACCACCACCGTCAACACTGCCATTGATCATAGAGGAGTTCTTCATCGTCGTCTATGAAGACCCTTTGGTCAAGAAGGTACGTACGCGTTCCCACATATATGATGCATGTGATTAATTATGGGCATGTTCTAAAAATCCTTTAATTTCAAACGATCGGCGCTATATCTCTTTGCAGGCACTCCCAAAAAAGTTTGCGGACTATAATTTTTTAAATGCATAAGCTATTTTCCTATATATTATGCATTTAAAAAATTATAGTCCGCAAACTTTTTTGGGAGTGCCTGCAAAGAGATATAGCGCCGATCGTTTGAAATTAAAGGATTTTTAGAACATGCCCATAATTAATCACATGCATCATATATGTGGGAACGCGTACGTACCACGTATACGGCCCCATTTGTCATTGGCAGCACCACGTATACAATCAGGAAATAAAACGGCCCACACATCAGCGATAGATGGATGGCTACCCGTCAGCACGAGACGGTCAGAGAGGAACTGCCCTCTGTGCGGCCCCACCCGTCAGATTAACGGTAACGGTAAGGCCTCTGACCTGACGGCAACCCTCCCGTCCGAGCGTCTACGAGGGGTTTCAAACTAGAGGAAGCGGAGAACTGAGGAAAAGTTAAGAGGCTGGGGAAAACTGAGCACAACTAACGAACCAGGGGCACGAAAATAGAAATCCCTATAAAATAACGTTGCTCGAGTAGTTATGGTATTCAGTTTACTGCTACCACTTGTTCATAAGTTAGGAAAAGTCAAACTAGAGTTACCGAGTTATCCTCTCTGGACCCATGATGAGCTCAACTATGATGTACATATATGGCTTGTAATCTTAAGTGCTTGAATAAATGACCATCTATGTTTTTGTTATACCACTATGAGAAATGTAATATTTACGGATTGGTATTTTGCAACTGTTAAGTCAACGACTGACATATTACAACATGTTGTGTGCGGTGACCCAATATACCACTGCATTTTGTAGTATAAAAGTTGTTGATATGATACTCATGAAGGGGTTTCTTCACAAATATCACATCCATCAGAGTGGTACAATAGAAACATTGCAGGTCATAAACACTTCACATTATTATTACAAACCATAAGTTCACAACCACTCGGTATTCTCACAGGTCCGATGAGAACACCATAAGGACTTAACTTGTTCAAGGTACTATTACAACCCAAACTATTAATGTAGACATGATGAGAGCTCTGCAACTTATTTAGGTAAGCCACTACGATGCTCGGCTCTACTATGCCTACGACATAACTCTTCTCCTCCGTCCGATAGTTGCATAGTCCACGCCTTCGACACCTCCGGACAATGGCTCCTCGTAGACTAAGTCATAATCGCCTTCAGGTGCTCCAGTGCAGACCTTCTCTTCGGTTTCACAGTCTAGCAAGAGTTTAGAAAGAAAGTGAGTATAAGGGCACTCAGCAAGCTAGCTCAAAAGAAAATGTGTTTGATGCACTAGCTACGACCATTGATCAGAAGACCTCAGGTCAATGCATGTTTCACAAACATTTCTTCAAAAGGTTTATTTTATTTTGAAAACTATGCCCGCCATTCTTCACAGGTTAACCAGAACTTCACGGAGTTCCTTTCCTCCTGCGTTCGTAGTTCCCTTCCCGGAGCAGGGAGTGACAAGCCACAATTTGATACACTCTGCAGAGGTGCGTTACTTTTCCCATAAGAGAACTTATCCTTGTTGCCAATCGGGTGTACCTTCCCGTCCACACTTCCTTGGTGTGCGGCCCAGTATAATAACCAAGCCAATCACTAGCTTCTTCGCGACCCTGCATACCCACCCTTTTGTCCATATACACATCCCCGGTAGACATCTCCCGATTATACAGCTTTACCCTCGATATGTTATGGACAATCCATCATAGACAGTAGAGCGCCCTTCATCCACATGGATGGGGAGATTAAGTCCATCCCAAACTACTGAGTGTTCACCAACACACAACCAGGCTCTATCAAGTTTGTTGATATGCAAAAGGAAGAAGATACAACTGAGTTCCCCATATCCATTATAGATCTTATGGTTAACGCGATATGTATGGCGCTAGCATCACTAGACGGCATTGGTGATTAGTCCTAGATGAGTATAACCCTTGCAATGGAACCTCCACCATCAACACATACCATGGTTCCATTGCCCACCACATAGTCATATTCATAATTGGAAAAGTAACATTTCATTTTCAATGCAGGAGTGATAAGTATATTGCTTTGCTAGTAAATTAATAGAAAATAATCAACATGGCATGAGCAAGAGTGAACTTGCCCGGAGACTGCAAGATAGTGCAGTTCGAGGGTTTGGATGGAACCTAGACCTCGGGTTCTGAAAAAAAACATCATTGTCCGGTAAGGACAATGTTATAAGATTCAAATGATGCATGCTCGGTGGATTTCTTTTGTTTGAATCCCTTTCCCCGGAGTGTTAATATAAATTCTAAGATTTATTAAATATTGAAGTTTTATTTGGATATTAAATCCTCTACTAATAATTTATGACGATTTAATAATTTACCCAATAAAGAATTTCTTTAAAAAGAAATACCTGAGACAATAGAATTTATCTTTTTGAAAATATTTGAGTTAACAAATATTTAAAGAAAGATTTGAAATTTCATTGATATAATTTTCAAGAAAATATTTCTATTTAAAATTTAACTTTGAATTTAAAGTTCATTTAAAATTTCTTTAACCAAAATTATATTGTTTATTTTATTATAGATTTTATTTTGGTTAAGGAATATTTTTAATGTATTACTGATATTTTTCTTGAATTTTTAGAGTTCATTTAGATTTATTTGCAATTTTCAAAGTGAAAAGGGTTAAAACTAAATGTGAAATGACCAAAATACCCCCTGGTCGCACTGGTCAGCCCAACCACTGGCCGAACCAGACTGGGCCGGCCCAATCCGACCGAGTCGGTCCATTTCCCCCTTCTCTGTCACGCGAACCCTAACCCTAACACTCCCACGACGCGTTTGGCGATTTGCATCGCCGCCGCCGTTGCCGCCTTGCCCTGGCCAACTCCGGCCGTCCCTGGCCGCGCCGTTGGTTGCAAACCACTCACCTTGCTATGCTCTACCTTTCTATCCGCGTCGGTTTGATGCTCGATGCCTCCTCCTCTCGCACGCCACCCTCTCTGCAACTAGGGTTCCTGCGCCTGGTGATGGTCTCCGTCGATCTGTCGTTCCAGGCGAGATGGTGTGGTCGTCGTCGACGTGTTGGATACCTGGAGCTTGGCTCGACGCAGGTGGTGCCGTGGTACCACTTGTGCCGCCATCCCCAGACCTGCTGGTGCCTGTGGTGGTGTTGGAGTTCATCGGCGTAACGTCGGCGTCTTCCCTGGGCTTGTAGCTGTCGCGGCCGCGTGAGCAGTGCCTAACCATGCCGTGGTTCTGCTCCCAGGCGTACGGTATTGTTCTTCCTTCCCTTCTTCTCCCTTCTCTGCTACTTCTAGTTGCTTTGCTTGCTTCTCCTGCTTCCTGATGATCAAGAGATCATGCATGAACGCTCTACTCGCAAGCTGTTGCGAAATCCTCCCTCTGGCTAGTCTAACTGCTATGAATTGCTTGCAATACCCTTTTGATATTTCTAGTGGTTCCAGAGATGAATTTGAGTTTGCTCAAGTGTTCATCTCATGTTCTTTCTTGATTAGTTTCTCTGTATCCCCTACTTGCAGCTCAGTAAGGCTATCTAGTTTTATTGGCTTGTTATGGTCACTCGTTCCTTGCAAATGCTTGGTTCTAGACACTAGGTGATTCGCTTATCACTTGTGTCTGGTTGGAATGGGTGCCTAGTTAGGTTTTAATTAACTGCTAATGAATTGTATGGGCACAAAAGTTGAAATGTGGCTCCACTGCTTGCAGATGATGCGTGTTAATCATTGCATGGAAGCCTTGGTTGCTTTACTAGAGCTTTTGCCTCCAGTAGAGTGTCATGTGCAAGCCATGATGTTGTAAACTTGATCATTTGGGACCATTGACGTGGGCATTACCCTGCGGGTAACCGACATTGCCCTACCCTATACGATCTAACTGGAGGCCCATGAAGGTATTCGATGGCAAGATGGGCCGCTTGGATGTCGTAGCAGAAGATTCCTTGGCGGGCAAGACAAAGAAGGAGCCGAACAAGGAATGTTTAGAGCTAGAACTATTGTAAAACTAGTCGTACTCGGTTAGACCTCTTGAGACCTGGCCACCCATATAAAGGCCAGGAGAGGGGCTGCCGAGGGGACGATCAATCTTAGCAATCATAGCCACCAAAAGTCTAGAGCTAGGTCGCCGCAGCGCTTAGCCTCTCGACGAGATCTCAGCCGAACCCTTCGGCACCCCATTGTAACCCATTATTCTTATAATCAAGATCAGACAGGCAGGACGTAAGGGTTTTACCTCATCGAGGGCCCCGAACCTGGGTAAATCGCTCTCCCCGCTTGTCTGTGAACCGATGTCTCGTATCAGCTTGCAGGATTCCATCAACCCTAAGCCCCAATCGGAGGGCATTGCCGAGGAGTACCCTCGACAATTGGCGCCGTCTGTGGGAACCCTGTCGGCACAAGATAGGTCATCGGAAGTAGCTGTCATATCTGCAGCTTTCTTACTTGAGTCACCAACGCCATCAGATTCAAGAGATTCAATCCGCTACGGATCCTTTGAGTATGTGCCATACTCCGAAGCGCCGCACCTGAGCCCTGCAGAGTCGCATGGCGGCATGAATACTACTTTCGGTGGTGTCCACTTCGTCATCGACTCCGGGGGCTTCCTTCGCCTCCCTAGGTCAAGCGCATCTGGTCTAAGGACCTCAGTTTTGGAAGGTGTCACTCCGGCAACAACCTTGGAAATCCCATCTAGGAACATGCAAGAAGGCAGCCGAGGAAGGAAAAGACGGAGAGACTCACGCCGCGAAGAGGAAGAACGAACAGCAGCTCACCCTTGTCATCTCGAACGAGGATGCCAAGACACGCAATCGATCAAGGGCCGCACCCGCTCGCCGTATCTATCGGCTACGGAGCAGCTCGAGGCGCCGTGTTATCTTCACTCTTACAACGATCCGAAGGATGGTCGAGAGAAATCTAGCCACTTGTTAAGGAACTGCCGACATTTTCTGGAAATTCGGCAGTTCTGCGACGACCTCATAGCCGAAACCATGGCAAGGGTTCACAACATGGAGAGAAGGGCAGGATCTTACGGTTATCCACCAGAACCATACGTACCAGCAGGAGGAGACAAGTATGTACCAACCGAGGTGTTCCCGGAACCATGTGGGCAGGTCAATATGATACATAAAACCAGCTTTTCGAAGAGAGAGATCAAGAAATTCTCACGAGAAGTGAAGTACGCGGAAGTCGCTATGGTTGATACACCCGAATTCATCGACTGGTCAGATCAGAGCATCTCCTTCAGCAGGGCAGACCACCCGAAGGCCGTTCCAAGACCAGGTCACGCAGCCCTTGTCCTTGAGGTGCAGATCGGAGGGTACAATATGAGCAAAGTATTCATGGATGGAGAAAGTGGTTTGAACCTGTTATTTGCCAACATGATGAAAGCAATGGGTTTAACAGTCGACATGCTAAGAGAGTCCGACACATGATTCCATGGCATTATACCGACTCGACCCGCTTATTCTCTCGGTAAAACGTCACTGGACGTAGTGTTCGGCACGCCTGGCAATTTCAGGAAGGAAAAAATCGAGTTTGAAGTAGTTGACTGGGAATCTCAGTACCACGCCATCCTCGGTAGACCTGCGTTTGCCAAGTTTATGGCCGTACCTCATTACGCGTATTTGAAACTAAAGATGCCTGGCAACAATGGGACACCAATAACCGTTCATGAAAGCTTCACCCGCTCGGACAACTGCGACAGAGATTTCCAGAAAATCGCCTCAAGGTTCGGAGTCAAGGAAGAACTCAACGCTGTCGACGCCGTCACGGATCATACGCAGCCACCAGCCGACAATCAAAACGTAAGGTCTGACGAATTTGACGCTGCGAAGGAAACAAAGAAGCTGCAGGTGCATCCCACTGACCCGAAGAAAACGGTCAATACATCGGCAGACCTTAGTGACGCATAGGAAGGCGCGCTCATCGAGTTCCTCCTTAAGCGCTGGGAGATATTTGCATGGGAACCATCCGACATGCCAGATATCCCCAGGGAACTCGCTGAGCATGCCCTCAATGTTGACCCAACAGCCAAACCAGTACAACAGTCAATGCGCCAATTTTCCGAGCCGAAGAGAAGAGCGATTGGCGAAGAAGTCAGTCGACTCCGTAAAGCAGGATTCATTCGGGAGCTCAAGGAAGCCGAGTGGGTGGCCAATCCCGTCATGGTGCCAAAGAAAGACACAACCGCTCTTCGCATGTGCATCGATTACACCAGTCTCAACAAGCATTGCCCGAAAGACCAGTTTCCACTGCCTCGTATTGACCAGATAGTCGACTCCACAGCTGGATGCGATCGTCTCTCCTTTCTCGATGCATACTCCGGATATAATCAGATCAAGCTCAAGAAAGAAGACCAGGAGTTAACTGCGTTTATCACCCCACACGGCGTTTTCTGCTATAACGTCATGACCTTCGGGTTGAAAAGCGCGGGAGCAACTTACCAACGGTGCATGCAAGCCTGCCTTGGGGAACAGATTGGGAGGAACATCGAAGTATACATCGACGACATCGTGGTAAAGACGAAGCACGCCTCCACTCTCATCGATGATTTGCGGGAAACCTTCGACAACCTAGATAGATACAAAATCAAGTTGAACCCGAAGAAATGCTTCTTCGGGGTGCCAGGGGAACAAGTACCCGGCTACTTCATATCAGCTAGAGGGATAGAAGCTAATCCTTTGAAAATTAAAGCTATTCTCGACATGGAGCCGCCAAAGAATCTGCACCAAGTGCAGCAATTGGCAGGACGATTGGCAGCGCTTAGCAGGTTCATCGCCAAACTAGGAGAAAAAGGTTTGCCCTTCTACAACTTGATGAAAAAGTCAGAAAAATTCGAGTGGACAAATGAGGCGCAGGAATCATTCGACGATATGAAGAAAATCTTATCGACCTCCCCAGTTCTTGTAACCCCACGCGAAAAAGAAACACTGCTCATGTACATAGCAGCGACAGCCCAAGTCTTCAGCAGCGTACTAGTCGTCGAACGGGAAGAAGCAGGTAGAGTCCACGGTGTGCAGAGACCCGTTTACTATCTCAGTGAAGTACTCACGCCTGCAAAGCAGAGGTACCCTCATCATCAGAAGCTGGCATATGCGGTATGGAGGTCTGCTCGCAAGCTACGACAGTATTTCACGGAGCATCCGATTATTGTCGTAAGTGAAGCACCATTGAAGAACATAATGACTAACCCAGAGGCCACGGGTCGAGTGTCTCAATGGGCCATTGAAATAGCACCGCACGATATAACTTATGTCAATCGAATGGCGATAAAATCCCAAATCCTCCCAGATTTCGTGGCAGATTGGATCCAGTCACAGACGCCAGCAGCACCCGACATGTCGTGGTCATGGACAATGTACTTCGACGGATCGAAACGGAGCACAGGCGCATGAGCAGGGGTGATACTAATATCGCCACAGGGAGATAAGATGAAGTACATACTACGTATGAATTTCTCCCTGCCAACCAACAACGAAGCTGAATACGAAGCACTGCTGCATGGAATGAAGATGGCAAAGGCATGCGGAGCGACTCACCTGGAAATTTACGGAGATTCAAACCTGGTGGTACAGCAGTCGATGAATCTGTGTGACGCGGTCAGTGACAACATGATCGCCTACCGACAGTTGTACCAAAATATGGAAGCCAAATTCGAAGGGTGCGAGCTTAAACACATCGGCAGAGCCAGCAACGAGGAAGCCGAGCACTGCGGCGAACATCGGGTCCATGTGCTCCCCCATTCCAGACGGAGTGTTCTACGAAGTTATCGCTCAACGATCGATAAAAGAAAAAGCGTCGACACTCCCAAAAACTTCGGCCGACGAACCAGAGGCAAGCCTGCAACAAGATGCCGAAGAATCTCCACCTACATCTGCGGAACATGTTCTCCTCCTCGAGCCACTATGGACCAAACCGTTCCTAGCATACTTGACGAAGCAAGAATTGCCAGAGGATGGTGGAAGCAAGACGAATCGTCAGACGGTCGAAAGCCTTTACTGTGGTAAATGGTGAACTCTACAAATGTAGCATCTCTGGTATCTTTCAAAGGTGTATCGCCATTGACGATGGAAAAGCACTATTGCGCGAGATACACGAAGGAACTTGCGGACATCATGCGGGGAGCAGGGCCCTTGTGGCGAAAGCCTTCAGGGCAAGATTTTACTGGCCAACGGCGGCATCGGATGCTCGAGATCTGGTCATGAAGTGCGACCCCTGCCAGCGTTTCTCACCAAAACCGCACGCCCCTGCGATAGATCTGATGACAATTCCTCTGGCGTGGCCCTTCGCCCAGTGGGGACTCGACCAAGTTGGACCACTGCCGAGGTCGTCGCCCGGAGGACACACGCACTTATTGGTCGCAGTCAACAAATTCACCAAGTGGATTGAGGCGGTACCTGTTCGAAACCAGAAAGCTGAAATAGCAGTTCAGTTCTTCAGAGGAATAACTTGTCGATTTGGTATGCCTCACAGTATCGTCACAGACAATGGATCTAACTTCGACTCCAAAGAGTTTCGGAAATTTTGTGACGACGGAGGAATCAAACTGAAATTTGCATCAGTGGCACACCCACAAACCAACGGCCAGGTGGAAAGGATCAACGGTCTAATAGGGGATGGCCTCAAAAAACGCCTTACGGGTGCGGCTGGAGCCTGGGTCGAAGAGTTACCATCTGTACTTTGGAGTCTACGTACTACACCTAACAGGTCGACCCAATACACCCCGTTCTTCTTAGTACATGGAGCCGAAGCAGTTCTGCCAGCCGACGTTCGGTTCGAAGCTCCTCGGGTGACAACATACACAGAATCCTCCTCCAACATCGCGCTACAGGACGTTGTGGACCTCCTTGACGAAGCTCGAGATATTGCTTTGGCAAGAACGACGGTATACCAGCAGGCGTTAAGAAACTACCACAGCCGACGAATATGCAGTCGAAGCTTTAATGTTGGAGATAAGGTACTACGACTGAAGCAAGAGAGACCCTGGAAACTCAAATCTCCATGGGAAGGACCATACATCATCACTAAAGTGATACCAGGAGGAGCGTATCGGCTCAAAAACCCTGCTTCGGGAAAAGACGTTGATAATCCATGGAACATCGCACAGTTGCGACGGTTCTATACATAGGATACAATTGTTTTTATTTACTTAACAGCCTTTAAGGCCGCTCTTGCATTACGAATAAAATTCTAATCAGACTTTCCACATTTCTTCTTGATCCAGGCCTCATCATCCGAACAAATCGTCCGGGGCCCATGTCGTCGGCTCTTACTCCCATCGGGAACGCAGGCCAAAAAACACGCTCGCACAGTGTCATTAATTAAATACTCACAACGAGAGCTAAGGTTAATGACACACAAAAACAACCAATCCAAGCCTCGAGAAAATACGCGAGTGCTGCAGTCGATGGTTATACTATCACAAAAAGAGGCTCAAACCGGTGGACCGTGTGACGAAGCCAAGCGTTTAATTCCCTCGATTAAGTCGACGGGTATCGCTCCTACAAAACTTACATATCGACTTCGCCGAAGTCGTTGGGAGAGCAGGCTGAATTGATCACTCAGCCGCCCTCGACAATAAATTATCAATCGAATTAACAAATTCGACAGAACTACATGGTGTGCAAAGCACACGTTGAATTTACACAAAACAATCTTATGCGGGTACAAGGTTATTACATTCACGACGGGGCTCCCTGGTTCCCTTGGGCCCTCAGATCTCTTTCGATACCTGTCTCCATCCTTGAAATGATGGTATACGCAGGACCCCTGGCGATATCATAATATTGGTCTAAATTTCTCTCGGTATTTGCTATGGCCTTCAAGTCTAAAGATGGATGACACGCCAATACTGAAGCAAAGGCAAGTTCAGCACCAGCTAGGAGCTCTTTCCGCACCAGCAGTCGAATCCTCTCAGGAGATTTGAATCGGGTAAACAAAGCAGACAGAGTTTCGGGTGCTTGATCCAGAGGGAACAAAGTCTTCCAAACCATCGTGAGATGAGCGTGGAATTTATCAAAGTAGTAGTGCACCTTCTCTACCCGATGCTCGAACTTCGCCACAATAACAGCTTTCGAACGATGCAACCATAAATCGTGTTTCGGGTGAGCAACGTCGGTCATCGCCTCGACCTTTTCATGAATCTTCCTGTTCTCCTCAGATTTATCTGAAGATACGACTGTAAAGGAACGAATATCAGTCAAAGGGAACATCCAAGCTCCGTCAGGAATCAAAGGATGGGTTAACACTTACAGCCCAAACTTTCGGTAGCAATATGAAGACGATCGAGAGCGTGTTGTTCAATGGCAGTTACTATCTCACTCTTCTTCTTCAATAACGCCACCATCGCGTGAAGGGAGGTAGTATCTTTATTCAAACGAGACACTTGATCACGTAAACAACGAACAAGGCCAGATTCATCGCTAGCCGAAGAATTTGGAAAAGGTTCGGCACGGGAAGAAGATGAAGGAATCTGCAGGACAACTCTCAGATCAGAATAGCACTAGCATAAAACTCCCATCGGGAGCGCTGGAGTGTATATGTTACATTCAAAAGATTGTTTGGACTAGGCTACAGAGCCAAAATAAAAACAGGATCAAGTCAAATCTCATCAGGTCTTAATTACAATTAATGGAGCAAGCATTCAAGGAAGTGCCGATGATGAGCCAGGGGCAGCTTCAGGCGCAGACTTGGTCTTTGCTTCATCAACCAACTTGAGGAGTTGATTGACACATGTTACTGCCGACCGTTTGAAGGGTTCGAGGTCAATTAGATGATTGTCGTCATCCACAGGCAATGCCTTAGACAACTTCTCTAAGTCTGACCCCATCCCATGGCCCATCAGCAGTTGGAAAGTAAGAACCGTCCCAAACAAGCAGGAACGGCGTTTCAATACCTCTACAGGCTCTGAAGAGTCGATGAGGAAAGCATCAGCCATCTCGCCAAGAGTCTTGTCCTGCTTCACCTTTGGGAAGATCATCGAGTATAGCCTCGACAATGCCCCTTTAGTCTTCTGAAGAAGTCCAAGAACTTGGACGTTGGACTCAGCGGCGAGAGAAAGAGCGTCAGATGTAGAGTCCTCCCGAAGCATGCGCGCCCGAGTGATGGTTATATCAGCAGCCTCTGAAAGAGGACAAACCAGCAAACAGAAAGGAAATGCAAAAAGAGGAGCTATGTGCCAAGAACTTTACCCAATAAATTCGTGATGGATTCACGGAGGACGCCTTCCTTCTTGTCGGTTGCGGCTGCAGCTTCACGCCTGACATCTTGTTCATCCTTCATTTGTAGCTTCAGCTTCTTTAACTCCTCCTTCAGCAAGACGTTTTCGTTCTCGGCGTCGGTGGCAAGCCTGTTGGCCTCCAGCACCTGATCAGCCGAAGTTTTGACGGTCTTCCAAAGCTGAGCGTTTTCAGATTCCAGTCGGGTGAACTGCTCGGCAAAATCTACCACAACATCGACTATGGCATAAATCGGCTGCAACGAAGAAAACCAAAAAGATTCAGTTGAAAGAAAAAAGGGGGCTTGGCGAAGCGAGAAAGAAATCAAGACAAATAAAACACTTACATGGTCACGAGCAGCCGATGAGGTGGGAGCATCACCAGGAGGAATAACCTTCGACATTGGAATCTTCTCTACAGTCGTCCGCGAGGGCGGCGTCGACTTGGAGGGAGAAGGATTCGGCTCCTTAGCAGATGCCCTTCTCCCAAAGGATAATTTGGCCCTCTTTGCGAGAGGAACTTCGTCATCATCAGAGCTACTCGATAGGGGTAGAAGATTAGTGTACAAAACAACAGAGGATAAGTCACAAAGGGGCATGGATGCTCACAGGTCCAGGTCATCTTCAGAAGCGAAAAAACCTGTCTTAGCAGGAGAAGGCGGAGCAGTTCCAACGGCATCATTATCTTTCCACTAGGACTTGATTCAGCCGTTGTAATAAAATCTTCGTTTATCTGCATACGTCGCCTGCTCCTGATGAAGGCATCATCCTCGGCAGCTTCATCCTCTTGGACATCGCTGTCCTCAAGGGCGCGTTGGACGTCTTCGGTCTCCTCGGAGTCATCATCGTCATCCTCTGGTTCCACGCCGCTTTCGGGCGTAGGAGGATATCATTGAGCAACGACGGAGGCCTATTGAGAGAAGAAAGTTTGTAAAGCACAATGAAGAAAGGAACAACATCAACAAGCAAGAAACGGCGAAAATTACCACAGTCGGAAGGTGGTACAGGTCATAAGGGGGACGAGCCGATGTCAAGACAATATTGTCCTTCATACTGAGGCACATCAAGCGACGGACTTCATCTCGGAGTTCATCAGCCGACAGGTCGGCAGAGTTGATCCTAGATTTGTCGTCCTTGCCAGTATAAAGCCACAATTGATGGGGTCGAGACATCAGCGGCTGCACTCGACGTTGTAGGAACACTGAGACTACCTCAGTGCCGCACATCGTCAAGCCTCCCGTATTCTTCAGGACAACTACCTGGTCGAACAGCTTGTCGGCTATCACCCTTTCTTCGGGAGAAAGGGCGTTTCGCCAAGACTTCTTCGGCTGAGCTATCAGGACATCTTCGAAAGGAGGAAGGTTCGAACGCCGCCCAGGCACCAAGGGGTCTCGCAGATAAAACCATTTGTTGCGCCAGCCCTGGACGGATTCTTTCATCGGGTAGTCGAAGTAATCGACCTCCTCCCTGACAACAAAGCCAACGCCACCGACAACGGGGGGGGGCATTGCTGTCGTTATGACGCTTCACATAGAAGATCTTACTGCAAAGACCCCAGTGGGGGTCAATGCCGAGGAAGGCTTCACAGACAGTGATAAATATAGAGAGGTGGAGGATGGAGTTTGGGGTCAGCTGCCAGAGCTGAATCCCGTAAAAGAAGAGAAGGGAACGGAGAAACTCATGGGCAGGAAGAGAGAGACCACGGAATAAAAAAGCAGCAAACATAACGGTGAAGCCCTTCGGAGGCCTCGGACGAGAAACAACACCTGGAAGACGAATGTCATCCTCAGATGAGGAGATGAAGCCCAGGGTTCGCAACCTATTTATGTCACTGTTGGAAATGGCGGAGGCACTCCAGTCGCGGGTGACTTTGGGTGCGTCAGAGGCGCTGGTGCCCTTCTTCTTGCCCATGGCACGCGAAGCTCTTGAGGGAAGAACAGAGGTGATAGGAAAAACTGGGCGAGAAGATGAGCATAAGGAGGCGTAAAAAGTAAGAAGAAGGAGGCTATCTATTTATGCCGTAAAAATTAACGAGAGATCGTGGCCATAACTTCGCGAGCGTCGCGGGAAGTGGGTCAGATCTGGCTGTACACGTGGCATCTAAGAGGAGAAACTGAACCGGCGGCTCATTATTCCCACGACGCGCGAAAATCGAGGAGACGCCTCGGTCGGTGCGCGTGCACTAGTCACTTCCTAAAAACTGCCCGCGCAGAACTAGGGTGGGCCCGTCAGGTCAAGTCTTGTCAGTCAAACCACAGCAGCGATACGTAATCAGTGACATCATGAGGACTGTCGTGAGTAGCCGAAAGAAAGTGAACAATCATCGGATGGATACATTTAAGTCTACGCACAGATTGCCAGCATCCGCACCTAGACTCGGGGGCTACTCTCATCGGGAGCGCGGGACGCGCACCCGATAAAATGAGGACTCAAAGATATTCATATGAAGAAACGTCTGAAGAAAAGGATGGAATGCTCAGCTCGAGTCTGCACCCGGTTGCAAGCGCCCGTGTCTAGACTCGGGGGCTACTCCCATCGGGAGCGCTGGATGCGCACCCGATAGAACTTTTTTGCACTCCAGGATCATGCCCGGGGACTTGATTTTGTGTAGGGTAACGTTGTTTTGCCATCGGCAGTTAACCAGCAAAAGTTGGGCATAGTTACTCATTATCCCTTACGCGCGGAAAATTAATCCGTGATATCGGATGACCTGTGAAGATCTACAGAAAAACTTCGGCAGAGCAAAACATTCGAGTGGTACAACTTGAGTCTACGCACGGATTGCAAGCATCCGTACCTAGACTCGGGGGCTACTCCCATCGGGAGCGCTGAACACGCACCCGATAGAAGAAGGTGACGATGATACAAGATGGACAAGAGAAATTGAGGAGAAGAACAGTAGGTGGAGGCACGCTTTAGTCTCTACCCGAACTATCTTCGGCTAGACACTCGGGGGCTACTGACGTGGGCATTACCCTTCGGGTAACCGACATTGCCCTACCCTATACGATCTAACTGGAGGCCCATGAAGGTATTCGATGGCAAGATGGGCCGCTTGGATGTCGTAGCAGAACATTCCTTGGCGGGCAAGACAAGGAAGGAGCCGAACAAGGAATGTTTAGAGCTAGAACTATTGTAAAACTAGTCGTACTCGGTTAGACCTCTTGAGACCTGGCCACCCATATAAAGGCCAGGAGAGGGGCTGCCGAGGGGACGATCAATCTTAGCAATCATAGCCACCAAAATTCTAGAGCTAGGTCGCCGCAGCGCTTAGCCTCTCGACGAGATCTCAGCCGAACCCTTCGGCACCCCATTGTAACCCATTATTCTTATAATCAAGATCAGACAGGCAGGACGTAAGGGTTTTACCTCATCGAGGGCCCCGAACCTGGGTAAATCGCTCTCCCCGCTTGTCTTCGAACCGATGTCTCGTATCAGCTTGCAGGATTCCATCAACCCTAAGCCCCAATCGGAGGGCATTGCCGAGGAGTACCCTCGACAACCATTACTATCACTAATTGAGTTATGGTTGCTTGCTATGTAAGGATATTCACTGGATTTATGTATTGATGAACTGTATATTGGTAATGATTCAATTTGTTTGAATAAAATGAATGAATGCCAGCTATCATTGGATAAATATTCATCACAATCTGAATCTGTCCAGAAAATGATGATTGATGCTATATCTATGGCTATGGCTTATTAGGTTTGATGTGACCTCAGTAGCTCTTGCTATTGCCACTGGTTGCTCACCTTGATAGATAAATTGTTGGTTTTGATTAAATAGAGATCCCCACAGTAGGGTATCATACATATGAATGCCACCGTGAGTGTTTTATGAAGAAAGTGGAAACGTCTGATGGTTTAATGGCTTAGTGATGCTAGGTGATGCAGGTGGCTGTCAAGGCCTTGTGTTTATCTGGTTATACATGGATATGCTTTTATTTGCTTCCTATTTTGCATATCTGCATCTACTAGGTACTCCAGGTTCTTGTTTGCCTCTCTATTGCTAGCATCACTTGGTCTATACCAAGTGATGATCAATCCATGTTGAGCATCTGCTCTATGCTATGATTTGAGCATGCTTATGGATGGATTGGATCCTCTGGATCCTCTCCAGTATCAAGTATAACTTGTTCTAGCTCCTAGACAAAGTGTTATGCTGCAGTGATGGCTTGATTGATCTTGTGGTTATAGCTTTGCCCTTCCCCTCTTAGCTCCAGATGTTGTTCTTAGGTTTTTATGTCACCATGGTGTTTCAGTATTGGTGGGTTTCTGGATGAACTGGATGGACTGGATGAAATGTGGTTGTTGCTGTTGAGTTCTTTGGTGATGTACACTGGCATTTGACTGGGTGTCTTCACCTCTTTCACCTAGTGGTGAGTCACCAGATGAGTGAGCTGCTTTGGCAAATGCAATGGTTTTGGCTTGCCTCCTCATGATTATCTCCACCTAAGCATTTCTTTTGCTAACTAAGTGGCATTGCCACTTGGTCCATTCCATACTCTGGTTTTTATTTGATGTTTATGCATGGATCAACATAGAGCAAGAATTGGAGAAGAACAAGAGATGACTTGAGAAGTTATAGTCTAGGAACAAAGTTATTTATATGTAATTTTAATTTCTTTTTTATTTCATGTTCATTTGAAAACAATATCATTGTAATATTCTGGAATTGTGTAAAGACATTGTATATGTGTTAGAGAGTGGATTTGGTGATCAGGGGGTACGTGAGCACGCCCTAGCTACCGTTGGATCAACGTTGAGATTCAATTTCTGATTCACGGTCACCATACGGTGTTAGTACCTTTTTGAGTTGTTATCGTATTATTAAAAACAGTCCCAGACCAGGTCCCTGTCGTGACTAGCGTCATTCACTGTGTTGTTCGCTAGGTTCCAACAAAAAAGCTGCTACATGCACTAGCTTTTTATGCATATGCCTGCAAGAGATTGATCTCCTGCCAAGAATAAGTATACAGGCACTAGTTAATCTGGCAATTAGCACTAAATCAAGTATACGCCGCGACCATTCAGTTCATTGGCGACATCGTGCAGCCCTGACACGGACCTGCCGACAAGCACCACCGCGTCCGAACTCCCGCAGGGGCGAAACAGAGCCGCACCAGGCCCAGCACGCAAAGCAGCCTCGCCTCACCCCTCATGGTCGCCTCCATGCTGCATCCTCGGCGTCGGTGGACTTATTTTATGTGTGCTCGACAGCGGCGCTCCCACTCTCGTAGCATGCTCGACGGCCTCGAGGTGGCCACCCACGGCGTCCTCCCAGCAGCGGTGCTCGCGGCGGCCACCCGCAGCGGCCTCCCCATGGAGGTGCCCGACGGTGGTCTCCCTGCAGCGGTGCTCGCGGCGGCCTCCCCATGGAGGTGCCCGACGGCGGCCTCCCTGCAGCGATGCTCGCAGTGGCCACCGGCGGCGGCCTCCCCATGGAGGTGCCCGACGGCGGCCTCGCGGTGGCCATCCCCGGTGGTGCTCGGCGTGGCGGCCTCGCGCGCTGCTCCCCATGGCGGTCATAGGATAAGGTGGGCCTTGCTCTGGCGTTCTGCGAGCCTGTGTTTGGCCGCGGTGCACGGCGGAGCGACTAGGAAATCGCATGAAAGGTGGAGGAGTGAGCGGCGCAGTTTTCCGTCGGTGGCCGGGTTCATGGTGAAGCGGCGAGGGAGAGAAAGGCGAGACGGAGGAGTGAGCGGCTCAGTTTGCTGTCAGCGATCTAGTCCATGGCGAAGAGGCGATGGAGACGCATGGCTAGGCAGTGGAGTGAGCGGCCTGGTTCAGGAGCTACGGTGGATCGTTTCCCAGTAGATTTTTTCTTTTTTTCAGAACTCAAAACTAATATTAAATGATATGCATCAGACCATTAGCATGGTAAAACGAGGTAGCTAGATGAAATAAGTTTGACCAGCCTTCTTGTGCGGACAAAAACTGCAATCACCTGATGAGAAGCACATGGATCGGCGCACATCACCTCAACTTTTCAGTCCACTAGATGACCCGGTGCGCCCCGGCGCACAGGCAAATGCAAGACAGTACTGTAACCATATGTTTTATGTTGCTGATGTTTCTTTAGTTGTCCAAGAATTCGGTAGGTCTTTGAGAGCCCTTAAACCTATATAGGCAATCTTTTTTGAAGAAAATAAAAACATAAGTTTTAGTCGGCTGATGTCTGTTTAGTGTTCCAAGAATTCATATGTCTTTGAGGGCCCTTAAGCCTATATAGGCAATCCTTTTAAAAGAAAATAAAAACTTATAAGCAATTGTCTAACACATGTACAACACAGGAGCAACATTTGTTGCATCCAACCATTTGTTCATAGCAAAGAGAAATAAATGTGTATAAATATCATAATTTTTAGGGTGCCATCAACAACAATTGAAGTAGTGTCATTTCCTTCAATAAGAATCAAAGAACAAATGGGCACAGGCCAGACCAAGTGGTCTTATACTTGCATACCAAGATCACTATACATCATCATGCCATGTCTATTAAAATATAGAGACTCTTAGTATATACTATGTTAAATGAACATAGGAGTAATTTATATTTTCCAATGAATGTTAATAACTTGTGAAACATGCTGCTATGTGTCTGCTTTGAATTGCCTGCATATTTACATATGTGCATTCTTTGGTGGCACCGTGTCTCCTTTGATTTATCTAATGCATCAAGAATTCCGGTAACCTCACTAAAAGTCCTTTAGGACTTTCCAGCACATCTAAGAAAGGATCACCTAAGAGAATTCGCCCGGCGCCGAGGCAAAAGCGAAACAGGTCGAGTAATCATAAATTTTAATAGTCCGATGTTTATTTAATTGTCTAAGAATTTAGTCGGCCTCTCGCAAGCCCTTAGTGCCGTATAAGCATCATTTTTTAAGGAAAAGTCAACATTTCAAGTAATAATATATAAAGATAATATAAAAATAATACATGTATAATGCAACAATTATTTTTTGTGCATCCAACCATTTATTCATAGCAATTAGAAATAAATTGTATAATAAAGCAGCCTGATTTTTTTCTAGGTCAACACACTAAATAAGTACATATGTAGTGCTATCTATACCTAATAATAAAGAAAATAAGGCTTCTTGTCGGTCCGTCTGTTTTTACCCTAAATTTTCGTTCAAATTACAACCCTGCCACCGCTTAGTTTAAAAAAACTGTTCGTATGTGGTTTGCCTTATTGAAACCGGACGTAACCAGATTGGAGTCTTGCGGGACGTAACCAGATTGGAGTCCTGTGGTGAGGCGCTTGACGAGCCCAGCCTTTATAAAAGCACCAATCCCCACCCACCTGTCCCTCCAAACCGAGCAGCGGATCCGCTATGAAGCTCTTCATGGACACGCCATGAAGACGAGTTCCGTGTTCCTCTGATCCTTAATGTGGTGCCGCCTCCAACTATGGAAACGCATCAATGTGTGAAGCCGGACCTTCCTTCTTCTCAATCGGCTCTATGGTGGATCCTCTCTAAACGGCGACCTTCGGCTCCGACGCGCCGAAACCGCGCTACCGATCCGGGCATGCTCGGTTTGTTTATAGTGCGAGATGGTTGTTGATTCTTCCGTTTTGTTGTCAGGCAACAAAGGAAAGTGCCGATCGGGTCATGTACTACGTGCGTTCACGATTGGATTCGGTGGTCTCTTCGTCGTCGTCATCCCGGCCAAGCGTGTCCTGCAGCATCGTGGCACCTGCAATCGTCGGCCTCACGGTTGTCGTCGCCTTTGTGTTGGCGCATCACGGTTGCCATCGCCTTGGGCGCCAGCCCGACGAGAGGCGCGAAGTTCAACTTGGCTAAACAATGAGCGAGTCGGGCTCGATTAGGATTTCCCGGCCTCGAACATGTACATGCATGTCTTCGGCTTGTACTCGTTTCCCCGGTCTCCGCCTCGTGAGTCTAAAACCGACAAGGAACCGGTGCAGCTCGCGCCCTCGTGGCGGATCGCAGGACTACGAGCATGGGTGGTAGCTCGAATTATACAAGAGTTGCGGCTACACGGGTGTGCATGATCACCGGTCTCCGTGACGTCCGACCGCGCCCGTCCGGGTGCTTGGTGAAGCCGACCTCTTCAAGCTGACCACCAGCTTTTATCCGTGGCGATCCCGGAGCTCAACTACTGCCCACGGGTTGAACCGGGGTACACACAGCCTCCGAGTGCATAGAAGCTTCCTGTGCATGTGCCCTTGTTGTTCCTGAAACAGTTTCTACGAAGAACAAGTAGATAGGTCTGTCCAAATATTCAGACTTTGGTTTTGGTGAACTGACATGCTTGCCAAGCATGGCATCGGCATCTCCTCCTGGTGGCGGTGGTACCACTCGTACACTATACTATGTTACTCGTGATTTTGAGCAGAAATATTAGAAAAGGAAAAGTTAAACTGCTACACGGGATCACTTGAGGAAAATTATTTAGCGAGTATTATTTAGTTAACAAAGAAATTAATTGGTGACCAATCGTTAGAGGGAATGGTCGGTAAGCATTTGAATCATCTTCATGCTATGCTACTAGCATGTACGTACTGCACTGCATTCTGTAGTATTATTCTAATTGTACATCGTAATGTTGCCTTGGTGATGTACTCGTTAGTTTTAATCCATTCTTTACTTTTAGGAAATACAAAAGTTAATTGTGATTTTATCGAAATATTACCTGTACTCTCGATTTAAACTTAATTATTCCAGACTCATCGATGATTTTAACCATCGGAGACTCGTCCAAAACAAGGAAATCGAAAATATTAGGAGATGACTATGAAAACACCTCTCTGGATCCTCTCTCCGCCTGTGAGTCTAAAACCGACAAGGAACTGATGCAGCTCGCGCCCTCGTGGCGGATCGCAGGACTCTGAGCATGGGTGGTAGCTCGAATTATACAAGAGTTGCGGCTACACGGGTGTGCATGATCACCGGTCTCGTGACGTCCGACCGCGCCCGTCCAGGTGCTTGGTGAAGCCGACCTCTTCAAGCTGACCACCAGCTTTTATCCGTGGCGATCCCGGAGCTCAACTACTGCCCACGGGTTGAACCGGGGTACACACAGCCTCCGGTGCATAGAAGCTTCCTGTGCATGTGCCCTTGTTGTTCCTGAAACAGTTTCTCGAAGAACAAGTAGATAGGTCTGTCCAAATATTCAGACTTTGGTTTTGGTGAATCGACATGCTTGCCAAGCATGGCATCGGCATCTCCTCCTGGTGGCGAGTGGTACCACTCGTACACTATACTATGTTACTGTGATTTTGAGCAGAAATATTAGAAAAGGAAAAGTTAAACTGCTACACGGGATCACTTGAGGAAAATTATTTAGCGAGTATTATTTAGTTAACAAAGAAATTAATTGGTGACCAATCGTTAGAGGGAATGGTCGGTAAGCATTTGAATCATCTTCATGCTATGCTACTAGCATGTACGTCTGCTCTGCATTCTGTAGTATTATTCTAATTGTACATCGTAATGTTGCCTTGGTGATGTACTCTGTTAGTTTTAATCCATTCTTTACTTTTAGGAAATACAAAAGTTAATTGTGATTTTATCGAAATATTACCTGTACTCTCGATTTAAACTTAATTATTCCAGACTCATCGATGATTTTAACCATCGGAGACTCGTCCAAAACAAGGAAATCGAAAATATTAGGAGATGACTATGAAAACACCTCTCTGGATCCTCTCTCCGCCTGTGAGTCTAAAACCGACAAGGAACTGATGCAGCTCGCGCCCTCGTGGCGGATCGCAGGACTCTGAGCATGGGTGGTAGCTCGAATTATACAAGAGTTGCGGCTACACGGGTGTGCATGATCACCGGTCTCTGTGACGTCCGACCGCGCCCGTCCAGGTGCTTGGTGAAGCCGACCTCTTCAAGCTGACCACCAGCTTTTATCCGTGGCGATCCTGGAGCTCAACTACTGCCCACGGGTTGAACCGGGGTACACACAGCCTCCAGTGCATAGAAGCTTCCTGTGCATGTGCCCTTGTTGTTCCTGAAACAGTTTCTCTGAAGAACAAGTAGATAGGTCTGTCCAAATATTCAGACTTTGGTTTTGGTGAACTGACATGCTTGCCAAGCATGGCATCGGCATCTCCTCCTGGTGGCAGTGGTACCACTACGTACACTATACTATGTTACCGTGATTTTGAGCAGAAATATTAGAAAAGGAAAAGTTAAACTGCTACACGGGATCACTTGAGGAAAATTATTTAGCAGTATTATTTAGTTAACAAAGAAATTAATTGGTGACCAATCGTTAGAGGGAATGGTCGGTAAGCATTTGAATCATCTTCATGCTATGCTACTAGCATGTACGTCTGCCTCGCATTCTGTAGTATTATTCTAATTGTACATCGTAATGTTGCCTTGGTGATGTACTCTGTTAGTTTTAATCCATTCTTTACTTTTAGGAAATACAAAAGTTAATTGTGATTTTATCGAAATATTACCTGTACTCTCGATTTAAACTTAATTATTCCAGACTCATCGATGATTTTAACCATCGGAGACTCGTCCAAAACAAGGAAATCGAAAATATTAGGAGATGACTATGAAAACACCTCTCTGGATCCTCTCTCCGCCTGTGAGTCTAAAACCGACAAGGAACTGATGCAGCTCGCGCCCTCGTGGCGGATCGCGGGACTCGAGCATGGGTGGTAGCTCGAATTATACAAGAGTTGCGGCTACACGGGTGTGCATGATCACCGGTCTCTGTGACGTCCGACCGCGCCCGTCCAGGTGCTTGGTGAAGCCGACCTCTTCAAGCTGACCACCAGCTTTTATCCGTGGCGATCCTGGAGCTCAACTACTGCCCACGGGTTGAACCGGGGTACACACAGCCTCCGGTGCATAGAAGCTTCCTGTGCATGTGCCCTTGTTGTTCCCGAAACAGTTTCTCGAAGAACAAGTAGATAGGTCTGTCCAAATATTCAGACTTTGGTTTTGGTGAGCTGACATGCTTGCCAAGCATGGCATCGGCATCTCCTCCTGGTGGCAGTGGTACCACTCTGTACACTATACTATGTTACTCGTGATTTTGAGCAGAAATATTAGAAAAGGAAAAGTTAAACTGCTACACGGGATCACTTGAGGAAAATTATTTAGCAGTATTATTTAGTTAACAAAGAAATTAATTGGTGACCAATCGTTAGAGGGAATGGTCGGTAAGCATTTGAATCATCTTCATGCTATGCTACTAGCATGTACGTCTGCCTGCATTCTGTAGTATTATTCTAATTGTACATCGTAATGTTGCCTTGGTGATGTACTCTGTTAGTTTTAATCCATTCTTTACTTTTAGGAAATACAAAAGTTAATTGTGATTTTATCGAAATATTACCTGTACTCTCGATTTAAACTTAATTATTCCAGACTCATCGATGATTTTAACCATCGGAGACTCGTCCAAAACAAGAAAAAAACATGCAGTGGTAACATAGAATGTTTATATTTGAATATGCAAAGAGCTCAACAATGATAGATGAATGCAACTTCAAGTCTTCCATGTACAACAGTCCATAAATTTTAAAAACTCAGTGCATTGCGGTGCGGAAAATCAACATGGTAGTGACTTTGGCACATGACTTTTTTCATGACCTACAAAATATTCACCCGTAGTGAAGCACGGGCAAATGTCCTAGTTTATTTAAATGAAAATACACAAGGATCATCACTAAGAAGCAGAGAACAAATTGTACAATCGATTCTCTAGGTTAGTCCATGATGCTTCTTTTCCATCTCATCTTTCTTGGAAGAATCATTCAGCCGAATTACAACAAAAAAATAGACCGATGAATTTTTCTTATGCATAATCACATATTAAAAAAAATGGGGAAGCCCCATCCTCTACACCAATGACCCTTTATTAAATACATATTTAACTTGTAGATTATTGAAAAGTCTTATTATCACCTACTACCCTAATATCAATTCTTTGAACCGCCAAATGGCAAGAAAATGCTGACAATATCTAATAGTCTGATTGTACTACTGCACAACAATTACATTACTCATCAAGTAATTACTGTACACAACATGGATCACTAAAACCATGTGTTGAATCCCTTATAGATTGTAACTCTGCAAAACTCTTTGACAACAAAACTCGCCTCGAGTTACTAACAAATCTTTATACTATCGGGAGACCACTTAATCACCTCTGCCTCAATGATGCAGTCAACCACCATATCCAACGAAGTTCGAACACCACCCAAAAAATATACGATCTAGCCTAGCACACAACTTATAGCAGAGTGGACAATGGATATGCTCAAGTTCCGTTGTAACATACTTGATGGCGTAATGATGAAATTTAGTATCATCAAGGTCTATTGCCTTACCTTCGAGCCTCCTAAAGAAGCTAGTCAACCAAACTGAAATGCGAATGTTCTTTTTGTCAAGACATAACAAGTGCTCTACAAAATATTTTGATTGATTCCTACACAAAGTAAAAAAAAACATAAGAGAGGACACATTTTCGGTGATGAAAGCTTCGGTTCTGCTAAAGAGATAGAAAACAGGTAATGCCTTAGTGAAAGTATCGAAGTGTAGACTTTAGACGGTAGTGCAGATTTGCTATAGGTACCGAAACAGAACATGTGCAACCTCTTCAAATCCTTGTTCGAAATGTACATAACCAGATCAGCTAAATCTTCTACAACACAGATTCATTGTAATGCAGTGGATTATCATCAATACCACAAAATGATACCTTCAAAGCCCTACACAGTAGGAAATTAGAAGTATCATTCTAATTTCAGACATTAGCAAAAGAAGCTTTCTTAGATGGGTAATTTGCTGATACGCCAGAACAACATTGAATCCAGAAAGAGTTCCATAAAAAGTGGTGGATTATATTAGGACATGCATGAAAGGATGTTGTTACACAAATTTGTATAATAGGACAAAATAAAGAGCAGTTGCGGAGCAAATTAAATAGGAGGACAGTAATAGCGGAAAGTTAATACAATTGTAAGAAGAATCCTATATCACCTTATAAGTAGCTCATGGGTGCACAAAAGAATTAGTTTTTGACTTCATAACTAACTCACATAGACATGGGTACTACAAATTCAAGAACACATTGAGTAACAGTAAAATGAGTCTAGCTAGGAGCCACCACAGCGAACTGAGAGCTTGAGCCGTCGGATATTACCTCTGAACGGCCCAGACGGCCCAGATTGTCCGAATGTCCTGAAGCACGCCCACTTTGACCTGTATCAACACGTAATTGCACCTTCACCGGCCGGCCAAACATTGCCGGCCCGCTTCTCCAGAAATTGACCTCGCTGTTTTCTCATTTATCGGGCTGAGATGTCGTTATCCATTAAGTAACAGCACCGGGCTTTGACTGCATCTACGGCCCGTTGTTATTTTCGCACCATATTCGGTCCACCAAGCTGTAAACCCAAGCGTCCCCTCCTACCCATGTCGTCGGCGGCGGACCGATGGTGCTTCGCCTCCCTTCAAGGACGGTGATAATGGATGCGTTACTAACTCTCCTTTAATCCCCCTTTGTAAATTTATATGATCATCCTTGTGTTAGCGACTTCTTCGTCCGCATATCCCGTTCTCCTTCGGCAGGAACTCAAGATGAGTCTGAGGAGGAGGCGGCAGTTGGTGGATGATGCAACGAAAGGAGGTAGGGGCGGATTCCTTGGCAACTTTCCGCAAAGGGAGCCCATGGGAAACTGAGGTGGGTACTATCCCGTAGACAGCTTCTCCAGGAGCGCGAGAGGATCTACTCTCGACTCAGTGGGAAACTGGGAAGGCCTTTGACGACTCTCGACTTAGGTCCAATCTAACCTCAAACAGGTTCCAGTTGATTCTCATTGCTGTTGCCTCATCTTGCGGTACTTTATATATATCTTCTGGTTTCGTTTCTTATATGCTGCATTTGTCGAACATAGCTAGACAGGTTCCAAGGTCTATTGAATTTGTCAGCTCGTCCGTATGGTGCAATCAGGGAATGAGATTACTCAAGATAAGCTCAAGGGTGATGGTTGTTGGTAGCGACCTATTTTGTTCCCTTGACTGTTTACTCATTCACTGCACATCAGTTTACAATGAGATATCTTATATCTAAGCAGCTCCGATCCCCCACTGATGGAAGGTTTGGATGGTGAAGTCAGCGAGGCTATTGTGGCTCAATGTTGCTGTAGTCTTTAATGTGTTTTTTTTGTTTGTTGCTTCATCCGACTGCTCTATAAGGGGTGAGGATAAGCACTATTTGGACGTCCAGTCAATATTAGCTGTAAGAACTGAGCCATTAAACAGGGAACTCTCGCCGTGTACTACACAGATTTATTCTTAGTCATGAAAGAAGGTACCGCTCATGTATCCTTCTATTTTGTGTGAAACTTCAGCTCCTGCAAAATCTTAGCAAGTTTCAATTCCATCTTTATTGTTTGATAGCCTATAATATCTCTGTTTGAATTAATGAATGAACTTTTATAGTTTACCACCAAGGTAGAAGTTCTTCCTACATGAATGAGAGATGAGATGAGGTAAACCTTTGGTGCATACTCGAAAGAAACAGTGCAAATGCCCTGTTAATTTTGGAATGTGAATATAGTTATTATCTTGATACGACTTACCTTTTCAGCAGGGCATGCTTTAGCCGAAATATATTTGATGCAAAGCTAATTATAATTATGCTCTTAGGTCAATATTCTACGGTGGAAACAACTTTTATCAAATATCTCTAAAAATTATCTATGCAAGCTACTTACCTGTCTCATTTCTTTTGCCAGTTTACCCCAAGGCGACCATTTATCTTCATTTCCAGGTAGTGATATTGGACCGGAGCCACCAAGCAACAGATTTGACTTATCATGGTAAACTCTGTATTTTTTTGTTCTTTTCTACAGTAGGGATACTATGGCATCAAATAATTATGGCCCGTCTTGGCTTTATTAGTATCACAGTATATTGATTGTACAGTTTTTTTTGTTGGAGTTTGTGAAACGATGCTTCTGAAATCATATTAATTAATGTTTTGGTATTACAGAACGAGGACGAATCTAATGTCGAGTGCAGGGTAGGGAACGCCTCGGGCCTATGCTGCTTAACTTTGAACAAAACCTATCTATGTTTGTTTAGCGTTTCTCTTTAGTTTCTTGTACAATGTGAAGATTCATGCCACATGAATTGATGCACTCATCTCAATTTCATTTGTAGCATAGTGTCGTGAAATCACATCAGTTTTATAGTTCTTTGCTGGAGTGTGTAAACATTGTTGGATACATAAATATGTTTTTGTAAGAATCTCTGACATCTAGAATGTGGATTCGTTCGTACCAACTATGGAGTGCTTGTTGGCTATAGTGACAAACTTTCAAGAAATGCCCACGTACTGTGTGTATACACCAATGACTATTCAGATTTTTATTATATCGTAATAGTGTTCCGTTAGTATTTCTATAAATTTTATGTTGAAATAGATGGGCGCGTCAGGTAAAGGCTTATAAGGTAAATCTTGTTCCAAACGAACAGCTCAGTGCATGCGCACAAATAACACATGGGCAATATTGTGGCGTGGGGCAGCTCCTTCCCAAATTCAGCATCACCAGTAAACTGCACAAATAATCCCTAAATCAATACGTACGGGTGAGAATCAACAGCAAGGCATGCAGAAGGTTGAAACGAAAGATAAAAAAGAACCCTGTTCATGGGCATTGTGAAAGAATCGAGGCCAGGTGGAAGAACGCAAACAATTCGGTCTTCAGCTTTTCAAGAGGACTAAAACATACATATGAGAGACAAGAAACATTATTGTAGCCATCATAACCTCATAGAAATACTATACTTTTTTTTATTACAAACGATGAAAATGCCCGTATGAGTGTACGATATCTATCATTTCATCAAATATGGACGGACGCGGCAACGCGCGCTTTCATGGTGGGAGTAACATAGCTAGTAACATCATACATCTCAAGATATTTTGGTGACATGGCATGCGAATAAATGAAGAAAGAGAGTGAGGTGGTAACTAGCTATGTTACCATAACATCACACACCCCAAGGCAAAATGAGTCTACACCATAATTAATAACACAATGCATGACACCACATATAAGTTACTATCCACTATGAAGGTAGTAACCTAGACTAGTAACATGGCATATGTTATTAATCTAAGTTACTCCCCACTATGAGCAGCCTGAGCAGTCTAATATCTCAGGTGTTGATCAAGCAAATACAACTCTTGAAACAGGTTCGACGGCTCACATTACGACGGAGACATCCCACTAAGCCTGATTATCGTTTGCTCTTCCGAGTTCAGCTGCCGGTATCAGTCGTCGGCCGGGGAAACAGAGAACACCTACTATTACATCTCACGACAGTTCTTGGTGAGCAAAACTTATCCCCTAAGTATCTTGATTCCTCTTTTTGCGTAAATCAGCCATCCTTGTCCGAAGATCAAATTAAAACACAGAAGCATTAGCAAGATTTGATCTTTTAACCAGTATCAGTCAAATTGGTGCGTGCCATCCGAGTCAGCTTATCATGTAACGATCGTGAAATGTCTGACCTGGGGATTGACAATTTAGAATTCCCAATCACCGTGGACCTCCCTAGGGCGTCATCCGTGTAGATATGGACATATATACGGTGGATGATGCCATGTATGCATGCTTACACCTCCAAATCATCATCTAGAAAACGCTTTGGATAGACATCGATCACTTTGTTTTTCATATCCGTCGAGAAAAGAGCGGCGACATACGGTGGTAGTGCAGTCTCGCTCATTTGGCAAAAGCGATGATGCAAATTTGGCAGCAGATGTCTTTGCGCCCCGCCGGTGTCATCCGGCCGCGTTTTAATTCTACATCAGCATGCACAGCGTTAGCTTTGCCCGAAGATCGGTGAGAAATGTGCGAATCAAACATTTAATATTTACAAGCTTTCGGGCATATGTTTATCAATTATCTACAGTTGAGTCCACTACTCGTGATGAAATTCCTAGAAATTTATGCGCATGGTCGTCGAGGGTGCCACGTCGTGCACTCGATCGTCTTTCCTTGCATGAACAAATGGACGATAAATTTTAGTAGGCAATTAAGATCAGTTATCTTTTCTTAACATATTTCTTAATTTCAATTTTGAAGCAAACCTGAATCAAACATGTATTATTATACATCGATAACCATGAGCCTACTTTTGTTTAGTGCATGTGTAGTTTGGCTTATGCGAGTTGGCCGACTGGCCGTACGTATGAAACTTTGTTTTACACTTTATGTGCGAGATGATCATGATAAGTTGGGGGCAGCACTTTGGACGTTCAGGATGGAGGATTACTAGCTAGTGCATGCATGCATGGTGTCATATGTGCTGGGTAGGAGAGCCCATGAGATTTGTGGTCCATTCATCTACCATCTAACAAGATCGGATAAACCTCTTTTCTTATGGCCCCAGTTGGATTCTCTTGAAACCTGATACAGCAACTAACCAGTGAGCACTGCAAAGCTATAGAGGTTGCAACTTTATTTGCATCGTTCTATTACGCTGTGTTTCTTTAATACGAGAGTCCATTTTATGTCTAGCCGAAGATAAACACACTGGTGGAAAAAGGGCCTTTGGTCGCGGTTCGCAACTGCCATTAGTCGCGGTTGCGCAACCGCGACCAAAGTAGCGCGACTAAGGCTCCTCTTTAGTCGCGGTCGCTACGAACCGCGACTAAAGGCTCGTCCACGTGGGCGCCGAGCGACCGTCGGGCGGAGGCCCTTTAGTCGCGGTTCTTCTGGCCGACCGCGACTAAAGGCCGCCGCAGGTTTAGGGTTTTAGGCCCCCCCCCTAAACCTGCCCCCCCCTAAACCTGCCCCCCCTAAACCTGTTTTCTGTTTAATTTGTATTGTTTTATTTCTTTTGTGATTTATTTGTAATTTTGAAGGAGTACGTTTCACATATTCTACGGTACTACATACATGCATGCATATGAATGTACAATTTCAAACAAATTTGAAATTAGAACCAAAAAGAATTCAAGAGGAATATACAATATATATTCAATATCATCGGATGACCATATACAAGTTTGAACAAGTTTCCATACATAATTTAATGCATGTATAGTTCTACGTCCTCTACGTAGTGTTGTCCCGTAGGATCGATGACTTCCTCGCGAACCATCCAGCTAGTTCCTCCCGAAGTGGTCGGAAGCGAGCTTCTGGACTAAGCGTCTTCCGGAGGTTATTCCTCTTGATGTTGAGCTCATCCGATCGGTCCCGCTCATTGGTGTCTCTCCGGATCCTCTCACAAACATAGTATCCACATAGATTGGTCCCCGGTGGCTGAATATCCCCGACCGTCCGCACCGCCCTTTTAAAATGTAGCTCTTTTTTGAATTCACCGACCTTTTGATCTACGAACCGTCTCCAAACCCTACGAGGCAAAGAAAATTAAATGAACAAGAGAGTTATTAATTAGTTACTTGATATTAGGAAATGATGAACGAAATAGGCCGATCGATATAGAGCGCAAATGAATGAAAACAATTACTTTTGCATCATTTTTCTCATGTCGGCCCAAAGCGCCGCATCCATATTCGGAGAGTCGTGGACGAGAACTGTGGAGGTGTGAAATTGAATTACCATCGGAATCCGATGAAACCCGCGGACACGATACATGCACAGTCATGCATATATAACTCATCGATTAGCCACATACCATGCATGGAGTAAACAAAAGAGAATGTGCTCAAGACAGAAACACTCACCCAAAATGGTAAGGAAATAGAATATCACTTTTGAGTTCCTGTTTTCTAAGAAACTGCCACAGGTCTTCCTCCACGTCGGCGGGGTGGTTTTCTAACACATATGAATTAACGATGTATGGGTCAATGAACCCAACATCATGGATGTTCCTTATTTGCATTTCCCGCTTCTTCATTCTGCATAATAGCGTACACAACAAGATAGTTAGGACAATATATAGTGCAGGCAATGAACGAGATGAGGTAGAAATTAATAAATCACTTACGTAACGTAGCAACCGATGATAGATTTGTCGAGGTCGCGCAGATTGAACAGCTGGAACAATTCACTCGATGAACCGGGATATAGTAATGTTTGAAGTGATGCTCAGCTCTAACTTCCGCATAAATATAGTCTTTGGCGTTTTTAAGTTTTATGTAACTCTTGTACCAATTTAGCAGACCTTTCATTTGTCGAGGTAGATCCTCTTCCTGCGCAGGCTCGACGAGAGGGCCATTCTTCACATACGTAAATACTACGTCCTTCATTGGCGCCTCATCAAGGCCTAACAGTGCACGAAGAGTGATACCTAAGTGGGCCGCTTGTTCTCTGGCACTCGTTACAGTCAATCCATGTGCTGCCGCAGCTGCTATGATATCGGGGCATCCGGACCGGCGGCTTGCACTATGAGCGGGGCGATCGATTGTTTACTTTGTTCCCCGAGCTGGGCAACTTCTTTCCCCATTTCTAATTTTTTCTCGGCCTCCTCCAAGGCTTTCTTCTCCTGCTTCTCCGCCAAATCTTGGTTCCTCTTGAACGCGAGTGCTTGCCTACGAAGTTCACGTGCATAGTCGTCGAGCGATTCTTTGCGGCTTGGGACGGTGTGTTCAAAAATGACTTAGCCCACTTCTTTTGCTCATCGGAAAATACCGGCTTGGGCTCGCCCTCTATTTTCTTCTTGCAGCTCGCCTTCCATTTCTCTAAATCAGCAGCCGCGCCCGCCTCGACTTCCTCGGCACTACTTTCCCAAGGCCTCGTGGGGAGAGGCTTCGGTGATACCTCCGGTACCTTTGTTTTCGTAGGTACGTAAGGGTCCGGGTTAATAATCCAGGACTCGCCGCTTCGCTTCTTCGCCGGAGGTGGATTGGGGCGGCGTGTCGCTTACCCGCCCGGGGCGGACTAGGGGCGGCGGCTGCTTACCCGCCGGAGGTGAATTGGGGGCGGCGTCGGCCCTCGTGAAGGAGGTGTAGGTGAAGCACCACCACCACCACCGCCACCGCCGCCACCACCACCACCGTAGGGGTGGACTTGTTGGCGCCTCGCCCGGAAACTTGATAAACTTCTTCCGCCATAGAATGAACTCGGCGCTTGACATCTCCAAGTCTTGTCGCCCCTTCGTGTGTAGCAATGTCAATGTCCAGTGTCCTCAAACCCTTGGACTATGTCCTCCACCGTGACACGAGCATAGCCATCTTGAATGGGGTTGTTGTGGTGGAGTGCTCCAGGTGGTAAAGCACCGCCGATGGCTACCTTCATGGACATGTTCCCGATAGGATAATACGGATGACATGCTTTCATCTCCTTTATATCGTCCACGGGGTAGCGAGGAGGCTCCGTGCAGTAATTTCGACCACCGGAGGCTCCGGTGCAGTAATTTCGATCGTCGGTGCACCGGCCGATGGGGCCTCCGTGGAAGCCACGCTCGCTTCTCCGCGGCTGGCTTCCGAGATCCAATGGATGATCTTCATGCTGCGCCCGAGCTGCATCTCTTTCGGCTACTAGTACACTCACGGTTTTCTTCATGACATCCATTTCCGATGCCAACCGCGCCACAACATCCGCTTCCCGATCCATCTTTCTCTTACGGCTTCGTAACCGTACGGGTCATCGTTCGGGGAACCCTATTTTCCACGGAATGTGCCCCATGCCTCGTACACGTCCTCCGTGTTCAGGATTCCCGAGGGCTTTTATCGGGCGTCGTTCTTTCCGTTGAACTTGATCCTCCCTCTTGAGCATCCCTCATTGCCTCAATAAGCTTTTGGGTGGGTGTAATTATTTTGCCCTGGTAAACACACTCCCCTGTCTCCGGGTTCAGCGATCCCCCATGCCCGTACCACCAGCTTTTGGCCCTTGGGCTTCGGCATCTTGTTAATAGGTTAGTTCCAGAAAATGCACGAATATGACATAAAGTGTGCATAAAACATGTAGGTATCATCAATAATATGGCATAGAACATAAGAAATTATCGATACGTCGGAGACGTATCAGACACCATGCATTACTTATCACTTATTGTCAACACCATGCTTACGGTTTGCACTGTCCTCAAATATACTGATTTATTATAATTCCTTGACCCGTCGTTTGCCATGTCTTGTTTGATCATAGGAAGATTCACCTTTTGTGCACTACAATTGTGGTTCTTCATACTTTGTAGTACATTTGTGGTTCGCCGGTGCTATATGTTATGATCTTTGCTGGTTCATTTGTGATATGTGGTCACTGTGTAGAACTTATTTTGCAACGACTTTAGCCAGACTGTGGTCTGCGTTGGGCAGTATAATGGAACCACTAGGAGGTCACCACAGCGTTCGAACGTTCTGAGTCGTTGGATCGGACAATCCAATGGTCTACACCTGTTTGCCCTTACCGAAACGTTACAGCCGACCGAACTCTCGTTTTCTCAGGCCCATTTTCATTGGAGGGCTTCTACTCCCAGGATTGCTCTGGGTCTCACCACGTTGATTGGGCCGAGAAGACACTGAACGGGCTAGCGTGTTCTGGGCTTCCACGAATTAGCCGGCACTCTCCTTCTTCATCCTCGGTCGATCTCCTGGTAATCGTGCGCGGTCGGCAGTTCTGGAAATTGGGGAGCGGCCGCAGTGGCGATTGCGGCTGGCGGCGAGCGTCTACACCTGGGATTGGCACGAGCGGCGAGCTTCGAGCGGCTGCACCTGGGATTGGGGCGGGCGGCGAGCGGCAAGCGGCTACAGCTGGGAATAGCGGCCGGCGGTTCGGGGCAAGCGGGTGACCTCGCCGGCGCGCGTCGCTGCGGGAGGCATCTGCGCCGTGCGGCTCAACGCGGGTGCGCCCGTGCTTGGTCCGCCTGGGGCGCCATTCTTCCTCCGCCAGCTGCGCCAAATCCCGCCCACGGATGGACAGCGGGTTCGTCCGCCAGCGCCGGCAAATCCCGCCCATGGCTGGACAGCGAGGTGAGGTTACCAATTTCGCACATTATTTTAGTATTTTACCTCAACTTGAACAGATTTTATTTCGATATATCAGTATGTTTACAAATAAGTACTAATTAGTACAGCAGAATTGACCAATCTCGATGAGAGCAGGAACGATTGCAAGCATGTTCTACAGTCGCAACCCCTCTCACGAAACCCCGACAATCGATCGCCGGCAAGCGGTTTTGCTGCTGGCGACGCATCACGGATGGGAAGCAGCGGGATGCCTTCTCACATTCGCGTTCACGCTAGCATCGAGAGGAGATGGGGGCGATAGTTTTGCATTGCTCTTTCAGATCCACAGCCACTAGGTGAGAACGTTATATTGCATTGTCCATTTGTCCTACGTTGGCCATATCTGTTTCATCTCATATTTAATTTTTTTGCAGGAAACAATAAGATGGATCTTGATTTTTTCTTTTGCCTCACTTGTACACTGAGTTCCTTTTGTCTCAGTTGTGCTCGAGCATTTAAGATCTGGGAAGCTATAGTGGTTGGAATGTGTGGATGATGGATGGTGCTGCTTAGACTTGGTGTCCTACTTATCCATGATTTGGAGATACAAAACATGTACTACAAGATTATATAGCCTAGATGATTTGGACTCTCTGAAGCATATTCGGATTATGAGAACAGGATCATTATTGTTAAGTCTGAGATTGATGGCGAAAGAGCTGTGATTCAGGTATATATATACATATTGTGTGCAATCTTGGTTTGTCTTACATGATAAAGCTAAGTGTGCAAGCACTAATAGTACTAAATGAAACTGTAATTATTTAACATGGAAATAAACATGTGCTCTGTCATTGTCTTTGCAGCTATGGGACTAAACATGGAAATCACAGTTTGAAGGAATCTAACAACAGTTCCCAACTTCCCATTGTACTTATGTGGGGTATGAACCCCTCCCATGTTTTCCCTCTCGATCGATTAATTATGTTTCTCTGTTTCCAGTGTTTGTTCCCCTCTCAGATTTGGTGCGATGATCCAGTGTTACACCCGAATGAACCTGTGGCATGAATGTATATACTGAAATTTGTTTCTCAGTATACATTGTTCTCCTTCTATTTCATTGATTATGATTTGATCTGGGCATTTTGTACCTGCCAAGAGCATGGTCAGAGGCAGTAACGAGGCAACATACATCATAGGTCGTATGGTCTTTATCCTTCGACAACATTCAATTAGTTAGTCTCAATATTCATTCATCATGTGATGGTATTTTCCTTAATTTACTTATTGCTCATGTTTGTGTTGTGAAAAGGAACAGCGTATTATGAACCATATGAGGCAAGCTCTGATGAGGCATTTACCTGCAAGGTTTGTGATTCACATCTCTTTATAAGTCAGACTCGTTGTTGTTTACAATTTTGCGCTTCTATTGTCTTCCGCTCTTCATATTATTGTGCATGTTTCACTATAAAAGATTAGCCTCTTTATAAGATGAGATTATTTTTAAGAAACCTAATAACTAGGATGGATTGTTTGTTATACAATATATTGTACAGGATAGATTCTTTATTTTTGTCAATGTTTTGGTGTCTTGCTTTGAGAATTTAATTGAGATGTTACAACAAGATTCTGTGACTGGCCCTCAAGTTCTCTGAAACAATGTTTCGAAGATAAATTAGAACACTTATGAACGATTTCCTTGTTTGTTATACTAGGGATTTTGTGTAGATTTATTGGTGTATAACTATAAATAACTTGATATATAATTTATGGCTGATATACAAAGTGAGATGATTGTGTCATTGACCAAAAAAGAATGATGAGATAACGGATTTTTCAGTTTAGATGAGATAGCAATATCTGTTGGTGCCCTTTGTGAGTCTTTTGTGGTGTGGATTTTCCTAATATAACCATCATTTGTTGTTTGGTTCCGAGGAACTTTCGAAGCAATACATAATATTGTACATGAACAATTATTATATTATATATTAATTGGAAACTCTAAAGCTCCATATAACAAATGGGATCAGTCTAAGTTTTACATATTCTGGTTCGGGAACGTGCTGTAGCAAATTACCATGTAAATAGTGTAACTTAATAAGAGAAGGGTTTGTATCCAAGGATGTCAACTGATAACTTTGTGAGGAAATTCACAGGACTAACTAAAACAAAACTATAGTACTTTTTAATGTGCATATTTCTTAAGATTTCTTGTTTATCATAATTAGTTTGTGGATATAAATCTCATAACTTTGTATCTCCTGGAATATCATTTCAATAGAGCTTGTATAGTGTCTCATGTATTGTAATTTATGCATGATTTGCTATCTTATGATTTGAGGTTCCCACAATGACCGTAGGCATGTTTATCTTATGAAGCTATAAATTTGTTACATTGGTTTCATAGAAATAGGTTAGCGATAACATATGAAACAAGTTATCTTGCCAATATGCATGACTGTTTGGATTATACTTTTCGGAATAAGTGATACTTCCAGGAGTTCACAATAAATAGAGGCTGTTGCAATTGGATTATACATTGTCTGATAGAAGATTATGTTCGAGAAAAAGAGCCTCAGAGTTCACTTTATAAATCACCTCCTGATATTATGGTAGCTGGTAAGGCTGAAAAATGCCACTGTGCGTTCTTATTAGTTTTCGTAATTGCTATTAAACCAATCATGAATTTTAGCAAGCATGATAGTGTTGTTTCCTGTATTAGAATGTTGTGTATAAATGGTGCACATGTCGCAAGCAATAATATTTCATTCTGGTTCTTGATGAACTACGGGTCCATTAGTGTATATTTGTTCTTCTGGCATCTGTTTCTAGCTAGATGTGCTAGCATCAGAATGAAAAACTACCGATCATTTCATAGTTTCAGTATGAGATTTTCTCAATTTCTAAATTATACATTCATTTTTCTTTTTGAATCAACAATGTTTTATAATTTATATTTAGGTCTTCTGTACATGCCAACATTATGTCCTTGAAGGAGAAAAAACTACTCCGTATTTACGATTTTTGCACACTTTATGGAAGACGTCCATGGTTAATCTACCCCATTTCTGGCTAACAATTTTCCTACGAGTTAGGTCTAATTTTTTCCGTATGTTGTAAGTAATGAAAGTTCTTCAGTGTTCTTTGCTTTTGATCGGGTACAACCGCATGATGATATTCTTGCAATGATCATAAGTTTATAAGAACGAAGAATTATCCAGACTCATAATTTGGGCCTTGCTGGTTCATAAATTCAAATTTGCAAACCAAAATAAATCCCTATACGCACTGGCAATATCAAGATCCTTTTTTCGAGAAAACGTAGGTAGGTGTTTGCGTTTCGTTTCATTGAAAAGATAGGGTTTGGTACACGCCTCCTAGGAGGTACGATTCTTTATAGAACAGGGGATTACTAATGTACATCCCAGATCGTCGGTAAAACATCCCGAAGTCCTTTTGCTCCTGCCTTGACCCATGTTGTTGCCTCGTCTTTGATTTTGTCAATCAATGCAGGGACAGAAGGGCCGTGCCTGCTTTAAGATACAGCCGTTCCGGTGCTTCCACAACATCCATGGGACAAGGAGAGTCGCAAAAGCTAGATCTTTTGTGTAGTGGCTTTGGAGTTCCGTGTCTTAAATCGATCCACCAATCATGGAGAGTTGCTCGGCGTCCGAAGGCATGCAGGTCATGCGCAGCCAAGTCAAAACCTCATGCTAGACTTGCCTGGAGAAGGGGCTATATCAATATCAAGATTCTTTACCATAAGTATTCACTATGTTGAAGATGCGGTCTTCATAATATGTATTTACTCGCCATGTTAGAATTGTTTCCATCGGCTCCATGCAAATGCCCATTTATGTCTACAAATAAATCGACCTGTATGCAAATGCAAATTTATATTAAAAATAATTTTGAATCATGGGGATTTTTTTTATCAGATATTAATTCAGTTAAAAATTTATCATTTCACTTAGCGACAGCTACACTTGTTGTACGTTCCGTTTTCTTGTTTGGAGAAATTTTATTTCTCTCGATTTTGTCATGTTTTGTATGATTGAATAGGTTGCAATTCATGCTGATATTTGGTTATTTTTTTGGGAATATGGCGACCACGGTGATGCGGAGGGGGCTAGGCAAAGGGTCACCAATGGATCGAGGACGTGCGGGAGGATGCAGAGGAGGTTGCAGCTGCGATGGCCTCTCGATGCTGCTAGAGAAGGAGGACGCGGACTACAAACGCTTGACTAGCATCGTCGACGACGCTGTGTGAAATTCCACACAGCCAGGTACAATCCTCTGTAATTCATCCCCTTTCTCTCCCTCTGTAATTTTGGTATTGTTGGGCACTTAGGTAGGATGGCCAGGCGAGGATCCTTCCACCTAGCTCACCAAATCGGGAGGATGATCAAGTGCTTTGGCCGTTCCCCTTTATTACTTTGCTTGTGGTTAAACAGGTTTTATTGTAGATCGTTACCAACCTCTGAAAGTCAGTTCTTTGCTAGATAGACTATAGCAGAGCGACAATACTGAGGTGTCTTGGGTCGTTATATCACATTCAGCTTCCAAACCGAATGTTGTCTATAATCACACACATCATACATGGATAGGCTATATATGTGATGGATTCATGTAACTTCTTATGTGGTCAGCGGGCATAATATAGCTCCCTTATCATATTTTCATGTTTGTAGGTGCATTGGAATAATTTCCATGAATACAAGGTCCCCTAATTTTTGTAATGCAACAAACAGGTAACATTGCCAAGTTTTTCTTCACCCTCTCTTATTAAGGAAATAACTACAAGTGACAATCCCCCGTTTTTTGTACTAGGTAACTTGGCATATTTAACAAGCATGTCTTTGTTCCAGCTAATTTTCTTATATGTGGTTGTTTGGAGGGGTCACTTTTGTTGTATTGGATTGGAGTACTACCATTGGTTGGCCTTTTGAACAGGTAGCTTTGCAATGTTCTTCAATCTCTCCTTACTAAGGAAATAAATGAAGCAACAAAACTCTTTAAACGCAGGCATATTTTACAAGCACGTAATACATTTCTATTTCAGCTAACTATTATATGCACAGTTTACCAGAGCAGACACTTGACATTTTGGAGTGCACTGTCATTGGTTCATCATTTTTCGTTTGTTGAGTGGGTAGGTAAATGGTTTAGATTTCCAGGGTACCGCTGAATTAGTAATTCGGGAAATATGATTATGTTAATGTTGACTTTAGTGCAATAGGATAACAGTTTCCTGTTTGTTCACCGAATTTCAGGTATTCACTTGAGTTTCATTAGGTTGTATTAGCTTTGTTTGCACTTGTTGAGTAAATATTGATAGGGCTTTTTCACGTTTAATATTTGTTTTTAGGAAGTTTTAATATTTCATTCTCCATTCGAATCTGCCATTGAAATATATGCTTTTACTTATTGCAATCTAATGCTTTTATTTCAGGAACACAAAATGTAACCAGCATGGCACCAGTATTCCATCTCACACACCTCCTTAAGTTGCAGCCAAAAAAGTCTGTTGGTTGGTTCTACACCCTCACGCAATAAGTTTTATATTAGAATTTTTTTTTTAAATCTTTCAGGCTAACCTGAGTGCATTTTTTTCCACGTAACCCGAGTGCAAATTGAACTGCTATTTTAGTTGCATATTAGATTCACAATGCTGCCCTGTGCCAGGATAAGTGGATAACAAACCTTAAATACGTCAGATCACAAACCGTTTGTTGATCTTATTTAGAATGATGGGAGCTCAAATTTATTGCTCAATGTGCAACACAGGAATAATCTTTCATTTATCTTATTTAGCTGGTTCTCATGTTATGTCGAACTAAAGTCAATTACCATAATAAGAAAACAAAAGTCAGTTATTGTTGCTCATACGGAACCATGGATGATGAACATCAGGTATGCGCGTAATAACAATATACCATCTATTCTTAATTCATATATACATGTTCTTATTATTATAATTTTTTACATGATGATTTATGCGGCTCTACCTCGAGGGGTATCTTTTAGTTTATGTGTTGTACTTCATACTGGCATTCAGCTTTAGCCATTAAATTAGAGTGCATCAATGCTCACCAATGCAAGACTTGAATTCTTCAAAACGTAACCTTCATATTAGAGTTGATTTCCGTGCAACAAGATGAAAGAACTTGTAATGTTTTACTCTGTCCATTTTTTCAATTATGTTATCATGAATATGATATAGAGAAAAAGGTACAAAACAGAGATGTTAGTGTATTGTTTATAAATTTATATAAATCTTCTACTTAACATATCATCGCATTGTGATCCAAATTGTTCAAGTTTGAACATATATTTCCCTGTATTTTTAAACATTCCTTTTTAAATATCGACGGGCGCAGCAACGCGCGCTTTCATGGTCTAGTATCTCTGTAAGAGGGGAGGGGCACAAAGAAAGCAGACAATGACAATCAAGCCATACCTATCCTCTTGAATCTGGAGATGCTTAATCAGTAGTTGTAGAGCTAATGAGCTGGAACAGTAGTTTTCTTTTCATTAATTCTCGCTGCCTTCAGATCCTATATACAGAGAGCAGTTGCAGAATTGCATGTGAAATGCATTAAATCCTATGATCCAATGAGTTGGTTATAGTAATAACACAAACCATTTTTGAGATCAAATACTCAAACCAGAGATGACTCGAACCAGAACATGTATACTGCTTTATTTTTGTTATCAAATACTGCAACTTTATTTAAACACTGACACCCTCATGAACACATATTACTGCTACATCAGGAGAAATACAGGGCTGAACTAAATTATGTTATATATAAAAGCTAAAAAGCATTCTTCTGCAATTCCATGGCGGACGATGGCTGTTTCTTCTCCGTGGCGGACGATGGCTGTTTCTTCTCCACGGCGGACGACGACCGTTTCTTCTCCTCGAACGGCAGCTTTCTTCTCCGTGGCAGATGATAGCCGTTTCTTCTCCATGGCGGACGACGGTGTGAGGAGAAGCGGGGCTTCATGTTCCTGGTGGTGTGGCCGCGGATCGCCAATTTTGTCCGGAGTAGTGTCATTTCCTTCATTAAGAATACACCAGGATCATCACTGAGAAGCAAAGAACAAATGCATGAAGGCCACACCACGTGGTCCTAATCATACTTGCTAACTTGCATACCAAGATCACTATACATTGAACTGATGCAAACAGGATTATTTAGTCCACTTACTGTCCATTCGTAGGCATGGAGTGCCCTGCAAACACAACATCAACTTTGTACTTCACGAACCATGGCTCATACATCACCCGCATGCTTTCACCTTCCATGTAGTGGTAGTTGTAGCTTTTGTACCATGGAGCATGCATCAGAACGATCAACCATGGTGTTTCGCTCTTGTTTACCTGGGGGGGACTCCGCTTCAAGCCACCTGTACTGAGGAGTATATTTTCCTGGCAAACAATTAGCAAATCCTGTCAAGTTACCTTCAATTTTGATACCAGCTATCAACAAATATGGTGCAGAGAAGTATATATGTTTCTTCTTTGCCCAAAGCCAACATAACTTAATTATTCTTTCCTTCAGAATTGATCTTATGGTGCATAACAATTAAGTGTAGCAAACATCAGAGCTCCTGGCAACCCAGACCTGAATACATCACATCACAGGCTCAGGCTCACCATTAACCACACTACTTAAACCAGAACAAATCAAGTATAATGGGAGTAGCCTATCATGGGGTTTAACCAAATCCCAATGTGAAATATCTGCATGTTTAAATTCTGAACTATATATTCTTGTCAGTAGCATGAATCGTGAGATAAAGAACTATGAGAAATAGTGAAATGCAAATGAGTTCAAACATTCATGTTACTGTCAACACAAATCTTGACAAATCTTCAGCAGAACCAGATCTGGAAACTTGAGCCACACAGTAGGCATATTGACTAACTAAGGCTATACACTGTGCACAAACTTATCAAAATTTACCTTTCATTATTCACCAAACCAAAGAGAGAGAAAGAGAGATATATATCATCCTATAATTAGCAACACTAATAGTTGACACATATATTCTCTACAAAACTATTGAAGGAAAAAATCATCTTACTTGGCGGTAGGAACATATATACTGAAGCCGGAAGTCGGCAAAGGTAAACATGAATACAAATCTACTCATTTCATAAGGCAGGTTTTCGAATGCTTGATGGATGTTGTAAATAAATATTTATGGACACACTGAATGTCGTAATAAGATTTGGCAGGGAATCAAGCTCACAAAATTCGGAATAAAAAGTACAGTGACAAGCTTGAAAATACTAACCAGAACAAACTCATTAAGTGCCAATGCAATACTTGTGAAATGTTATAGCCCTCTACCCCCCACAGACTTCCCCCCTGAGGTGAAATGCATACCAAAAAATTATATTGTAATGTGTGTGCCAAAGTCTATTAGGTGCAAACAGCCTAGTCATTTATTAATAAGAAGTGTTAATCCTCTGCAGTTAGGAGGACTATGTACTTCATTAACTGAACAGACTTGGAATGGTATGGTACTACCAGTGTTTCAAAGACAGGCTATATGATGTATCAGATGACATGATACACAAACATATACCTCTGTACACTAATATCACTGCAACCAGACAACAAGTCGGTTAACTGGGAAGCAATGATGACAATACATAGATACCAGCACATAGGAAGCATGTCCCATGAAACAATTTTGCTTCTTCCGGTATGTATAAAACAACACTGCCTTAAAACATTCTAGCTTTCACTTCTCAATAGCTGCCTTAAATCATTCCTCCTGTAACACAAGCAATACGCGATGGATTAGTAGTGTAACATTATGTATTGTTTAGCTGCAGCCAACATGAATTAATTCTGAAAGACGGAACAATCGATAGAATGAGAGTAGTACAATATCTGAACAATCTAAGGTTTGGTACCCCCATCAAATATAACAAAACAAGACCAGTTGAAAAAAGGGGAAAACTAAAACCTGGTGTTAAGAAGAGTAGGTCATATATCCTCTGAGTGTAATGAGCCTGGAAAAAACCCCTAATCGGAAAAGAGTGTCACTCTCAAAGGTGCTGATGGCGCATAGACCAGTGTGACTCAGATGATATACATTTACTAACCCAGACATCCTGAGGAACAAAAGGAACAAATCCTTGTCAAGCAACATCAATCCTATAAAATGAATTGTAAGGACATAGGAGTTGAGATATATTATCAAGATAACTAACTGTTTCGATATAAAGTACAAAAAACATGATCAAACAAAAAACAATTCTCTAATTCATTTTATAGACTAAACAATCAAACAGACTTGATCGAAGATTCCCTTGATCTTTTCAGTTTGGTTACACAATATAAATGAGCACGGTGATATTAATAAATGAAGCTTGTATGCCCACATCAATAGGATATTATGAATTGAACTCCAAATACTTCAGGACAATACAATACAAAAATAAGTAGGTCATGCAGTATAGTAAAGTGAACTATAACAGTAATACCTTGATTTCACTCATGCCTAGGACTCTCGGTGATGCTACTCTTTTTTTGAGTGCAGTAAAGCTACACCCAAGAATAGCAGAAACCATTGTTAGTTGTTGCCACTGCCACTAAAAATCTGGGATTGAGCATTATTTAGCGGATCACATACTCATATGGGTTAACTGCATATACACGAATATATAAAAGTTTTCTTAAAGCAAAACAATACTGCTCACACCGCATCTCTCCTATCATCTTTGAGACAATAAATCTGAGTTAGAGGCATTGTGGTGGAATGGATATAACATATTTCAAAAAAATCGGAAAAACTCACAATTGAACAAATTAATACATTCTGAAATGGGACTACAAACGAAGAGTACAAAGCAGATTATAAAATTGTAATAAGCCATCAAGGCTATTGAATATTTAAGTAGGGATTGGTAGAGCACCCCTCCCTTCTACTAAACGAACTGATTTCTGTTCAGTATAGGCTAAAGGTGAAACGCGAGGCACCAAATCCTTTTTTTTTGTAGCACACATCTGCTTGCAACCATATGAAAACGAAACAAATTTTAACGAGAAGCACCCAATAAAAGAGAACTGCTACGAGACGGAAAAAAACAAATCAGAAATCTTCAACTGACCGTGCTTTGTCCCTTGCATGCTACTGGGCGCCTGGGGACTGGGATCATGGTCAGCGGCAGCCTTTTTGCTTTTGAGCGGAGTCGTCCACCCATTGCAAATGGGGCCGCCAGCATCGTCAACCGGTCGCCCGAGGCCACGCGCGGCCGGCTTACCTGCACTCCCGCCCCAAAAAAACCCGAGGAATGGATTAAGTATTGCTGAGATCATCCAGAATTGTAGCCAAATCTGCATACAGAAGTAAAATAAAGCAGGTCATATAGCCCCGAAGAAATGTCAACACACATGGCAGGCTCAAGCAACACATTAATCTTTGCAATACTTGTACCAGCAGCCTCGAGTAGGCAGTGAGCCAGTGACCCAGCCAGCAGGGCAGAGGCACACCAAATCCTCTCATCCAACTTCACTTTACTCACTGTAAGACCACCCAGGTAATTTACTTTCATCAAACTATACTTCAGAGCATCATTTCAAAACTCAAAATCTCAATAGAAAATTCTGGAGAAATACAAGTATGGAGATGGCATTAAAAATTTCAGAAGCATATTCGATATAAAAGCTGATTTTCTAGTATGCAACAAATAAAATATAGTACCTAGTCGTGATATTTATGCAGTGATTTCAGTATTTAACCGAGACACAAAGCAGCCATCTGACTTTGGGTTTGCTAGCCCAACCGTCCAAAAATTTAAAAGAGTGCGAGAGGTTTCAATATTTAAGACCAGGCACAAAGCAAGCTAGCTGATTGTGATTTGGTTAGCACAACTGTCCCAAAATGTAAAATAGTGGATACCAACACGCTTAACTAATTAGAATCACCAAAAGAATGTGCTTACGAAGAAATAAATGATAAGGTATGGAGAGAATACCTTCTCCCTCCCGCATCCGTAAAAGTATATTTACATCGCCGGCGTACTGTTTGATTCATATGGTTGCCCTGCACGGAAGTATAGCAAAGTCCTAAATAATCTCAATGATAGTTGAGAGAGACGACCAAATAGAAAAAAATAATTAACAATATGTAACATCAAAAGACAGAAGGGAGTAGATGCAAACCAGAAAATAAAAGATTTCACTTACAATTTTTTTATGTATGTTAATATTCAGATTGACTACATCAAAGCCTGAGAAGATGCATCTGGAAATATATCGGAAAGCGGCAAAAAGAAGTATGTAGCAGCAGAATCATGAATATGAAGCTACCAACAAATCTTACCGGGTTTGGCAGCCTTAGTAATGACCATGAATACGTAGCATATTTTATAATAGCTTGTATCTACCACTCGAAAGAAATCAAGTACCTATCAGTCTATCACAAGAAAAAATAGTTGCATCATATCTGTAGCTGGCCTAATAACTAACTATCACTGTCCAACAATACTATAGGATATGATATGGTATACACCGATGTTCTTAGCATGCATGAAACTAAAAAGCGTCACTAAAAGCTGGAGAAGAGATGGAGAAGGCAGAAGTGGCGGAAACATAATAAAAATTGCTTAACCCTAGTCCTAAAATTCCTACAACACAAAATGAAACATAACTGCATTTTAGGCTCTTGTGGGACAAGCTGGCACAAACATCATCCAAGTTATTTTTCTCCATCCCTAAATCGGCCAACTGCAGACCTCTGCCAGATTGTAAATAAATGAAAGAATCATCACATTCTTGTATAGTTGTATTCCAAAAATAGTTTAGTACTGTAAAATCATGTGTAAAGATTCAGTAACTTCAGTGTGGCCATGTTTAGTGCTTCCATTATAGTTCTTTCCCCGCCATCCTACGGGAAAGGAATATAAAGTCAAAATGGAATGAGACCAGTAGCGTAAGCACACTTCTTCTAGCTTAACAAATTGTAATCAAGAATTTTCAGAACGCCTCCAAAATGAAAATGCCGTACTGTAAGCCAAAACTGTTCCAACGGAAATTGTGGTCACCTGGCTCTAATGCTTGTTAGTTTTCTTTATCCTGCTAGCTGGTGGCCATTACAGCTGAACGCTGCAAAAGAAAGGAATAGACTGGACAGGATCTCGACAGTGACAGTCTCAAGCTCAATAGTTCCATCTCGACAGTCTCCATTAGGCTGTAACAAAACAAAAGAATGCTTTAATCAGAGCAATATTAAGAAGACCATAGAAAGGAAAATGTTTGAGAATAAAGGAAATGTTATACTCTCAACACCAGAAAATGATCTGAATTCTTTACTTGGCATACGTGAGTGAACACTATAAGTTCCTCTTGTACATGAAATACTTCTGTAAATGAAAAATCAGGCAGACATTTTTTATTCTGAAAACAAAATATAGGATATGCATCAGGCTGTTATGGTACTCAGATTTATACATGGAAACACTTTTTTAGTCCAGCTGCCATATTTAAGAATGGAAATACATGATGCCCAAAACTATTTAAGAATATATATATTCAAAAAAGAATTTTTGATATCAATATTTGTAGATTGTAGAGAACAAAGAAAGCAATGCAGAGGGATATGGTGCAGGTAAAAGAAAATGTCAGGAACCTAGGATGCCCTAGTTCTTTAGATTAAACGATTGGGAGGTGAACAAAATCAATTCAAATACTCACACAGTAGTGTGAAGTGGCACGACTCACTGCAAAGAAGCAAGATATGTAAAGAAACTAATGACAGAGCCTGCATAACTTTTTTTTCGAGAATGGAGCCTGCATTACTGAATAACTATCATAACCATCAGCCCCTATGCAAATGAAACAACATTGCAAGCGACTGAAAACTAATGCGAGAGACAAAAAATTAATGTTGTCTGTATTATGTCATTTAAAGAAAATATCTCCGCGTGATTCACCTAAACCATGTTTACCTCATATTATTTTACAGAAGATCTTTAATATCCATGTAATTCCTCTGCACCATGAATGCTACATGTGCCTCGCGGATTCAAGAATTGGTACTGAATCTAAATAACTCCAGCCTGAGAATTAAATGATACATCACTATCCTACAAAATGTTTCATTCATGAGCTGAAAATCAATGGAACCTATCACCTGCTCATCTTGCAATGCCAAGATAGAAATTAAAAACAACCAGATTAGCCTTGCAAGCAGCTAAGAAAATTATGGCTGTGCACAAACCAAAAGAACACCAAAACAAAGGTGCAACATGGTGGCGCCCAAATTAGTATGGCTATGCATAAATCAAAATATCACCAAAACTTGCACCAATAACAAACTGAAAAATAAAATACCCAAAGTATTTATGGGAACTGAACAAAATCCCAATTAGTTGCATCGTAGATCCATACATCTGAATTAATTTGTTATAAACTTCTTAAATTTAGTTGCAACAAGAAACAAATTTCTGTAGCCTAGGGCCAAGAAAGATTGGAAGCTAAACAAAATTTTCTTAAATACATGTAAAGATATATGAGGCATCTTATGACATCATGTTTAATTCAGCTGCACATGAAGACTGAAACATGCAGCAACAAAAAGACTGAAAGATGCTCCCAAAAAAGTTCAGATATATTCACCTATATGACGTCAGAATGCATGGATCCTTCCAATAAGGTAATCACTAATTAGAGCCAGATTACTCATAGGTATGATCAACCAACTCTTGTGCGTAAGACACCGTATCCAAGTCTTAAAATCAACCATAACAAATAGAAGGTTCGGATCTTTTCCCCTCATTAGATGAGAAATGGAATTTTAGAACGGTCGCAAATCTACAGGAAGGTCAGTAAAGCAAGAAGAAAAAGAAATTAGACACTATAAAAGTGATCATGGAAATGAGCTAGGATAAAACCGCCAAGAGATTGATCGGCACACCTTCATAGCTTGCAAATACATCAACACAAGGTAGCTTGTAATCTGAAATTACAAACATGGAGAAAAATAGCACAGTCGAAGGCTGTAAACTTCAAAGAAAAAAAATGCCACAACTCAAATTGCTTGCTGGCTGGATTTATTTTAAATAGTGGACTTTATGCCACCTACAAACTAATTTGCAATAAGTAGGATAATGACAATAAAATAAATCGAAATAAAGGCTAAATTGTTTTGCCCATGCATCCATTCAACAAAGGCGCATTCCATTTGAACTAAGCTACACTGAAAGTTTCTCTAGGAACAATCGAACTGACATCGAGAATGAGAAACCATTAGCTGCATATATAGATGCAAGTACTCATGAAATTTGCTGGATACGCATAGAAAAAACATGAAAATTTTCCTTACCTCAATGTGGAGTAAGTACTGGCCATCTAAATTCTGAAGCAAATAATAATCCTTGCATACAAAAGGTAAAAGTTATCAGTTCATCGGAAGTAGCAACTTGGGGATTTATAAAGTCAACAACAGAGCCAATCCCGAGTGTAAAGTGTTCCATACAATACATGATTCAGTAGCTTAGAGATGTATACTTGAGTTGAAAGAATGCATGTAACCGACATATATGATCAACTGGAGGCTACCATGTCGCTTCCTTCCGAGTAAGAATTTTGTTGTGCTCTTCGAGCACACACCGAGTAACATGATATAGTACGAAATAAAAAAAATACATATTGTAGAGATAGTTCATGCGAGTCATGGGTCATCTTTATTTTCAAGAACTGTATTAACCATTTTCTACACAATATGCAAGACAAGATTGAGGCAATACCTATACTGACGATGACGATGGATCCAGCGGCAGCCACGCCCTCCCAACGCAAGCGGCCTACGCAGCCAGTTCCTCTCGCTGCTCACCCTCCGTGCCACCCATTGTCATGTCCGTCGAGTACGAAATGTCCTTCGCCGCCGGCTTCCGGTGCCGCTTACTATGGTTGGTGGACCAGTTGCTTATTTGCTTCTGGTCCAGCCCCGTTGACTCGCTCCGGCCATGACAAAATATGAGAACGACCTGCTTGGAATTCTGTCAAACACCTTCTATGCATAGGTAAGCAGAATCTACATAAACATAATTTTCTTGGATTAAATCGAGAGCGTGAGAGAGAGGAGGAGGAAAATCATTACGAAGAGAAGATCTTGGGTACCTACATCGAAAATCATGTCATTCCCTCTGTTGCTCCGTTGAGCGTTTGGGAAAAGAGGGATCAATTGGAGGTCTCCTTTCCACTTGCAGTACCTACGTTCGAAGCCAACACTTTTGTTGGCCCCGGGTGATGGCGCCCTCCATGGCCAAGAAGAGGCGGATGAGGAAGAGATCGAAAAGGAACAAAATAATCAAACGGAGCACTCAAAGACAGAGAGGAAATAAAGAACCGTAGAGATCATATCCCAAAACACCACCAAGAAGCACAGGGAATAAGAACGGAACGAGAAAACCACCCAAATGAACCAAGAACCAAAACGAAAAAGCTCTAGCTCGCCCGGACGCGCGCTTGCCGCCTCCGCCGACGGCCAAGCAAAGACGCGGGCGAGGAAGGGGCGCGCCAGAGCTCCCTCGCGGCGAGCGGCCTTGGAGACCACCTCCCTCCGCGGTACACGGGCAGCGGCCCAAGAACCAAAACGAAAAAGCTCTAGCTCGCCCAGACGCGCGCTTGCCGCCTCCGCCGACGGCCAAGCAAAGACGCGGGCGAGGAAGGGGCGCGCCAGAGCTCCCTCGCGGCGAGCGGCCTTGGAGACCACCTCCCTCCGCAGTACACGGGCAGCGGCTCATACTGCCCGCCCGCGTCGCCTTCTCCGGCCTGCCACCTCGGCCGTCCCCGTCCGGCTCCATTGCTGGGAGAGGCGCCGTGCCAACATTGGGAGGAGGAGAGAGGTCGTCGTTGGGGAGGAGAAACGGGATTGGGGAGGAAAGGAGAGCCGCGGATTGGGGAATTTTTTCACCACGGACTGATCTAGGGTTTTCACCAACCCCACGCTCACAGGAAAACGAGGGGACAAAGGCGACGTGAACGAGCGGGCTCGCTGCCTCTGCTCGCCGTCCCCACACACGCTAGGTCCCATTCGTCATGGACCTAATAAGACAAGCAAAAGGTGAAAAGAAAGTTACTCGATCGAACGGCTGTAGTGAAAAGTGGGATGTGGCTGGGCAAAACCAACGATCCAGATTCATTTGCCCCTCTCAGACCCCCTGGTTGAGAGGGTAGTCTTTGAACATTTATAGGAGAAATGCAGTGCACAGACCAGAACAACAATACAAAACCAACACTGTGTGAGTGCATTGAAATACTGACCCACTTTGACGGATAATCGAACGACGTTAGCCACGCGTTGATAGCTAGATACGTGCGTACATACCCATCTGCTTACCAGCGTTCATTCGTATGTGTTTAAATATCAATAAAGCTCAAAGTTGCCCTATGAGCTTTTTGTATACGTGATTATCAAATTTTGAATTTGTGTTGTATGATTCTTATATGTGTTTGAGTTATGAAATATCATTTCACTTATATTGTGGTTTCTTATATTCACTTATTATTCATAATTCAAATTTTAAATTCAAATTCAAACTCCTATCAAAACCCTAGATTCAAAAGAGGTCATGTCGAAATTCATCGCACTCTCGTTACACTAAACCCTAATTGCAACGAGAGAGAAACCCCGATCCCTCGTAGGTTTTATGCAGTTAAGCTTGAAAATTTCCCTCGTTTTGCGATGCAATGCACAACCCTTTGCTACATCTACCCAGCGTTTGTCCCAAGTCCTGGGATGCTACATTGTGCGTGGTCACCACAGTTGGTATGCGAGAAGAGTCTTTTACCTTAGGTTGGAAACCTAGTTAATGGAGAGAAAATGTGTAGGAGTCTAACAGATGTAGTAAAGGATTCTCTAGAAATATGATGTCTATTCACTTGAGAAAAATGTTGTCCTATCTTTTAGTGTGATAATTCTTTATTATTACTATTATGATGCATCATTACTAATACTATATATAATTTCTTATATACAACCAGGTATGGTGGGTAAATTTCCGGAAAGGACCGTTAAAGTCCGGGAAGTTTGGTTGGACGAGTATGATGGGGACATGATTGATGTCCTACACGCGCTATTACTTGAATGCGGGTGTGATCCCCCTGTTTGAGTAATGAAGTATGCTTATTATGATGGCACCGTCAAGGCCAAAAGCAGAGTGTGTATACAACTACCCGCTAAACTGGGCATGAGCGTAGTCATGCCATCCGGAGAAGCTCACAACATTAGGCAGCCTATCGCATCGCCGTGTTTAGGGCCATCAAAGGGAGCATAAAACCAAGGAGATGATAGGTACGGAGTTTTCTCATATTCCCCACAGCGAAGAGGAAAGTGATCCTATCTTAAACCACTACAAATTGGCGAAGAAACATCCAGACTTAGCAACCATGGATGCCAGCGCTTGACCGACCATGCCCTACTCCACCGCTTCCATGAACGCCGGTGACCGACCATGATGCGGCTCCCTACCTCCCGACGGCGATTAGCATCCGATGGCAATACCGTTCGACAGCGCAGGGGGCTAATTGTAAAACTATCATCAGATCTAGATCTAGGGTTCCATTTTTTTGGGAAGAATTACATGTGGCGCACCTTAACTAGTTACCCGTGGCGCATACCTGTTAGGCGTGGCACGGTAGACGTGGCGCACGGTAGTAAAATTCCATGCGGCACGCCTAGCTTTTTTTTTTATAGTAGTGTATGATCTAATAAGGAACTAAAAGATAATACTTTCTCCAACCCATATTATTTGATGCTAAAATGGATGTATCTAGTAATATGGGCCGGAGGAAGTACTTTTTTTCCTTGTTTGAACGAGGAATTGTCGAATTATTAGATGAACTAATTCCTGGAGCAACATCCCTTTTACATGGAGAAGATGGCGGGACAAAAGAGCTAAAGCCGTCGCCGTCGCTGTCGTTTGGCGGCACACAATAGTCTTAGCTAGCATCTCGGTTCTCCCAATGGCATTTGGCGGCAATAATCTGGGAGGTTTTAGCAAAGCAGAGGGTGCCCCGCGCAAAAACTCCACCAAATCCCATCCTAATCCGCCGCTGCTACGTAATGACTATAGCCCCAGGACCAAGCGGGACGGCGACGAGGAGTGCGCAGTGACGCGGGCTACACCGTAGCACTCCAGCTCCAAGCAAAGCCACCACCCGGTCCCGGTCTCGGGTCTCCCCTCCAGAAAAAGAGAGCACACAGCGCAAAGCAGAGCAATTCAAAGAAGAAAAGAGAAGGGGGACGACGGAGAAGACAGAAAGGGAGAAGAAGAAGAACAACAACAAAGGAGGTCGCGAGGAGTTCATCCATTCATCCCGCTGCCGGGTAAAGTTCATCGTACCTTCCTTTGTTCCTGCTGCTAAATTCATCCGCTCAGGCCCGGAGGGAGCTCGGTTCAAAACCTGGAGCTTGTGCAAGTTCAGGCGGATTTTCCCCTGACATGGATTCGGGCTTGTGGAAGTTCTTCGTGGGGGATTCCGAGGGTTCTACCTGGTTTTTTTTTTCATTTCTGGGTTTTAATTTTCGGGTCAATGGGTGTCCCTTTCGTTGATCAAATCAACAGGCATGCACAAGCTGACTAACTTCTCTTGGTTTGGAATTGATATAGTAGCAGCGAGAGCGAGGTAGTTTCCTTTTAGTGTCGTTTATTCATTTCATCTAAACGGTCAATACCAACTGAGAAATCAGCAACCAGTAAACCACTGCTTTGCCAGACTTAGTCGTGGTTAACAACAAATCCTACTCGTGTTCTCAAAAGAAAAACAGCAAGTCTTTCTAGTATGCTCCACCATCATGCTGCTTATGAATTGGTAGGATCTTAGTGTTCAGGAATACCCCTTAGTAATATACTGATGGTTATGTGCAGGGATGTAAGCTTGCATCCTATGTCCGAGCAAGACATATACTTTGGCAAAGACAAAATTGTTCTCTTTGGGAACCCAGAAGACACTCCATGGATATCACCGACTGTGTATTCCTTGATTGTTTAATTGACAATTAAGACAATGCCAGGACATGAACTTGAGATAGCTGATCCTTGTTTAGTGATGATGTTTCCTAAGCTTTCATAAGAAGTGTGATTTTAGGATAAAATATTGTAAATTCGTTGCCTTTTCCTTTCTAAAATAACAATAGCTACGTGCCTATATGGAAATCATGTAAGGTTAGGTGGCACAGTCGCTGAATTATAGTAGGCATGCAAAGGACAATCCATGTCAATGCTTAATGATCATGGCTCTTGTGCTGGCTATTATGGTGGTATGCCTCCACTGCACAAGGGTGTTCATCGATGGCGACATGACAAAGACATGAAAACCGGGCTGACTTTCAGAATATGAGCAAATGCAAACCAGCTTGAATTTGTTGTCCTAGCTTATCTTGTTCCGTAATGTGGAGGACTGCATGTGTGTTGAGCTTTTCGGTTAATCTGAATACCACCCAGCAGGCCAGCATTCCAGCAAGTTCGTATTCCCTTAAAAGCCTGTACTTATTTGGCTCTCAAACATAAAGCCGGGAAAGTGCCTCATGGGTTGGTCTTAAATTCAAATACTCACTCTGCTTAATTCTATTTGTACTTATGATAAAGGTCACGGCTTCAGCTTCTCTAAGCTGTCCCTCTTTTTTTTTCAGCTGGCTCTCTTTCTGTTCGAAATTTGTACAGGATAAAATCTTGTGAAGGGCATAAGCATCGGGAGTGGAATAGACTAATCCTGCTGAACAAAAGAACCCAAGAGAGAATCTGCTCTGGATTCATCTTTACCTACAACGGAGGGACTTCTGCAGAGTCGGCGACATCTCCACTACCATGGAAGCTCTCGATAGCATGCATCACAGCAATGCAAGCATACAGCAAACCGAAAAGCCGGCATCAATTCCTTCTGAGAGTCAAGATCCAATCCCCGGAAATTCAAGAAAAGTTACCTCACAACTTGACAGAGCACCAGGACTTGAAGAATCATATAGGTCATACCGTACCTGCATCACCAGAAACGTTCTCCCAGTTGGATCAAGTTCAAGTATCCGGCAGTTCATCGAATGGCAAGATAGATCTTACTACTTCAGCAAATAAGACTGAAGAAAACAATACATCTGAGAATGGTTCATCCGGTCATAGTACTCTGGTAACAACTGAAACAAAATCTAACGGGGACAACATAGATCATCACAAGAACATTGCTGCCATCCCAAATGAGAAAGCAGAAACTGAAAGTAAGTCTGAAAGGCCATACAGAGGTCTTGTTGACACTGCTGCACCATTTGAGTCTGTTAGAGAGGCTGTCACCAAGTTCGGAGGAATTGTTGATTGGAAAGCATACAGAACTCATACGTTGGAGGTAATGCCACTTTACTAGCACTGCATATGGATGTTCTTGACAAGAACTAAAACATAAAAGAAAGGTGCACATGGAACCATGGTAAAATGTGTACATTTATTTTGCTTTATATGTATTTGCATCCCACAACAGAAATGTGCTTTCTCTATTTGGACAAACAGTAGGGACAAAGAATATGTTCCATTCATGATGTTACGTAACACACTTAAATTTTAATCGTGCAGATTACTACGTACTATCATTAAAGAACTTTGTTTATATGCAGAGACGCAGGGCAGTGCAACTTGAACTTCAGAAAGTTCAACAAGATATCCCACAACTCAAAGAGGATTCAGAAAATGCCGAGATGGCAAGGACACAAGTGGTTGAGGAGCTAGAGAGAACTAAAAGACTTATAGAGGAGCTGAAGCACAAACTGGAAAAAGCAGAGATTGAACTGGACCAATCAAAGCAGGACTCTGAACTTGCACAGCTTAGGGCACAAGAAATAGAACATGGGATTGATGATGGAGCTAGTGTAATAGCCCAAACCCAGTTGGCAGTTGCGAAAGAAAGAAATCAAAAGGCCGTTGAGGAACTGAAGTTGGTGAAGGAGGAATCAAGATCAACATGTGAACAGTATACTACCTTAGTAAGAGAAAGCGATGTTGCAATCAAACGAGCAGATGAAATTGCTTCTGCTGCGAAGGAAACTGAGAAGCGAGTCGAGGAACTCACTTTAGAACTAATCGCATCCAAAGAAACGCTCGAGTCGGCCCATGCCGCACATCATGAAGCAGAAGAACACAGACTTGGAGCAGCTTTGGCAAAAGAGCAGGATTGCCTGGCCTGGGAGAGAGAGTTACAGCAGGCACAAGAGGAGCTACGGCAACTCAATGAACAACTCCTATCCAAAACTTCTGTGGAGTCCAAGCTTGTTGAAAATACCCGCAGTCTACTTAGCCTCAATGCTGAGATGGCCGCCTATATGGAAAGCAAATCAAGTGAAGAAGTTGGAGCAGTTCACGAGAATGGTTCTGATGAAGCTAAAGAAATCAGTAGGTCAATCCAGCAAGCTCTAGCATCAGCAAGAAAGGAGCTTGAGGATGTTAGAGGAAACATAAAGAAAACCAAAAATGAAGCCAACTTAATACGAGTTGCTGCAGAATCACTCAATTCAGAGCTGGAGAAGGAGAAAGCTTCACTTGTTACATTGCAACAGAGGGAGAGTATGGCATCTATAACAGTTTCTTCTCTAGAAGCTGAGCTCAACAGAACAAAACAGGAGATAGAAATGCTATACACCAACGAAGCAGAATGCCGAAGAAAAATGGTAGAGGTTCCAAAGATGTTGCAGCAAGCAGCCCACGAAGCAGATGATGCTAAAGTGGCAGCTCAATCAGCACAAGAAGAACTGAGAAAAGCCAAGGAAGAAGCCGAGCAAACAAAGGCTGCTGCCACAACTGCAGAAATAAGGTTACAGGCAGCTTTGAAAGAAATTGAGGCGTCTAAGGCATCTGAGAGGCTAGCACTAGTGGCAGCTCAAGCATTGCAAGAGAGTGAGGAGGCAAGAAGTGTTGAAGATTCTCCTAGAGGAGTGACAATTCCAGTAAGCGACTACTATGCCCGTAGCAAGAGGGTTCATGAAGCTGAAGAGCTCGCCAACAAGAGGGTGGAGGCAGCGTTGGCGCAAATAGAGTTGGCAAAAGAATCGGAATCAAGAAGCCTGGAGAGACTACATGAAGTGTCCAGGGAGATGGGCCAAAAGAAGGATGCTCTCAAAATCGCGTCACAGAGGGCTGACAGCGCAAAGGAGGGGAAACTTAATGCCGAGCAGCAGTTGAGAAAATGGAGATCTGAACAAGCACAGGTTCGGAAAGCTCATGAAGCTGCGAAACATGCAGTTAATCCTTTGAGTGCTGAACACAAGGCCTCTTACCAGGGAGATAAGGAAGTTCTTACTGAATCAAAATTGCACATGTCAGATAACAGCAGGGATGGATTTGTTTCAGAAAAGAAGCTACAGAAGAAGAAATCATTCTTCCCGCAAATGTTTAACCTTTGGTTTAGAAAGGCACAGACACAAACATAGAGTTGGTCATATGTACAGATGTATCTTGCTTTACGCGTGCAGCGTAAAATTGTAAATGGTGTAATAAGTCAATAAATTGGTTTTCCAGAACCTTAGAATTTGTTGAAAGACACCACACAGTAGGGTGTACCGTTTGTTTTGTATGATTTCGGAAATTTATTGGTACTTAAACCCTTTCTATATTTAACATGAATGGATTGGGTCAACTATGCCATCAGTATTATAATGGACATTTCTGTCTAACCAAGGAGGTTGAGAAGAGGCAAGATCCAGCAAATTAGGACAAAATAAGTGACAGGCACTTCAGAATGATGGGTACATTCATTGAACATGGTTTACAACAGGTTTCCCTGAAGAAACACAGCTTTGCTCACACAAGTGGAAAAATACATGCCACAGCAATAACACAAAATACTGCTGTAAAAGATAAATAAGTACTCTGGGTAAAAAACAAAAGATCATCCTTACCCTGTAGGTCTGCAACACTAAGATCCAAATCCAAAATAATCTACTACCCAACGAATTTGATGTTTATTCAGTAAGCATCAACACATTTTATGTGGTTGCGTTCTTAGCAAGGATCAACAGAAATATCAATCATTACAAAGTGCAAAAGTGACACAGGTACAAATTCACTGTGGAACTTATGGTAGGAAGAATATCATTATAGCCAAGGGCTTGATGTATATGAAAGACAAAATTTTCATGTTAAGAGTATTCTATGCGAAAACATGAAAAAGGAGGGAAATTTTATTGCATTGTATTTACTGCATGGATCCACATGAGTTGTAGGCTATTCCAATACAAAGAAAACGCCTATAGCAACATGTCCTCTATTCCCTAAGAAGCTGTTGTACCAGCTGAAGGTAAAATAAAGTAAATTGGACGGGGATTCTTGACAGCATATCTTAGTATCTTCATGAAAAGGGAAATTCAGAGAACTTCAGTATAGACGAATTAATTCAGGAGCTCTGATTTACCAAAAAGGAAAATAGAAAACTATAATATTGGTATGGGTCCAAACTATAATATTGGTATGGGTCCAAACAGATACTTGGAAACTTAGGACAAAGCAAATTTTTAAACGCTAACTTTTTAGTAAGTCTACAAAGGCATGCTTTCAAAAAAAGTCTACAAAGGCATTATAACCCCATAAAATTAAGTTCATTACAAGAAAAAAAGACCATTAGGTACAAGATAAAAAATCCAGATTAATTCAAAACTTAGGAAATTATCATTTTGAATTCAAGAAATAAGGTACATAAGTTCTTTTTCGACCTTAAACATCAGGAATGGCTCCTGCTACATAAATACTAAGGAATGAAGTTACAGATGATTCAGATAAACAGTATGCAATGCACACAAATTTGATAGATCTGATGTTAAAGAACCCATCATTTATTTATTGTTCAAATAATTATGTGGTGTCTACTGTTCAATATAATTCTGGTATCCCTTTGAGGTGCCAACTGGCAAGTGCTTCTTTCATTCTTCCTTTCTTTTTTGAGCATGTTCATTCACAGCTTGAAGAACACAATTAGGCTATATGTAGAAGAAGCTTAAGGAATCTCCTTTCCAAGATAAGAATGATAAGCGCCAAATGTAAGCGCAAACTTTAGAATTATAAACCAAATACTAACTGATGTACAAAAAGAAGGTTAAACTTCCATTAGAAGGAAAAAAATATTCGTTAGAAACTGTGAGCACTGTGATACAACTGTAGAATTGTGGTAAGAATGGATAAAAAATATGCCAGTTTTGGGCCTCGTGGCTATGCGCAACAACGAACAAAAGGGGCACACTAAGGAAAATGATCATACTAGAAGAATTGACAAGAGAAAAATCAGAGTCCGGAAAATAGTCACTTATCACACAGAATGGGAAAAGTCTAGGTTCAAGCTAAAAAGGGCTCCATGACCGGTATTAACAAATGAACCCAGTCTGAGTTCTTGGAGACTTGCTAATCAATGTCAAGGACACATATACACACCTTAAGACCACTGGTTCATCTGAACCTAGGGATCTATTCTGGTTTCTTCACAAAAAGAGGCACCTTCAAAAAATAAATGTGGTGCTTCATAGGAATGACGCCACAAATCTTTATCATCTGTACCGACATCCAATTCATCTTCCAATTTGTGATGAATTAGTAGCGAAAATTCCTTAATTCCTTAGTCTGTACCAGTGGTTGGATGACGATAGACGATCTTGACAAATATGCTTTATTTGCCAGTGCTGTTGTTAGTGATATTAGCCTGTATGAACTTTAGTATACAAAACCGTCGATGAAGGCTACTTGGGCACAAGTTGGACTGTAGATTGGGAACCTGGAAATAAGAATCAATCAAGATTCAGCCCCTATTGTCATCATGTAAAAGTATTTTAAGCACGTGGTTAAAGACATCCATACTTGTCGAATGCAGCTTCCCTTCCATTGCCACCTTTTTCGCTTGGCAGGATGAACAGAGAAAAGGACCGCCCCAGGGGTCAACCCGTGAATGCTTCGGCATGTTGCCATGAACAGAGACACCCTCACCAGGCTTCATCTCCAATTGACAGACTGCACAATCATGCAGTTTGAACATATTTCCTGCTGGATAATTCATATTCAACCTGGGAACCAGTTAAAACTGGTTTAGTCTGTGATTTGTGCAATCATATGCATATATGTATATCCCATGCACAAATCTTATAGCCGAAAATAATCATAAAGTATATGATTCAGAATGAATAAGGACAAAAACATTGTTGAATATGCGGGAAAAGTAGATTTTCAACAAGTGCGATCATTCAGAAAGAAGAGGAGATGCTTTGTCTCACCAGAATAACGTGACAAATATCACCTACATGGCTACATCTAACAAGGAAAGTACCATGACACGCATGCAAACTGACAAGTGCCACTGGCACTTAAAGGACGTCTATGATACTTATATGCCTAACCATAATACAGGATACTGATACATGTTCCCAGTATGTCCTTTAAATGACAAATTCCAAATGTCCCCAGTGTATTACAGAAATACTAACCTCTGAGCAAGCATTGCAGAGCCCTCTTCGTAGAGTTCCTCCACAACATCGGGTTCAAAACACCCATTGTCTGTCTGTTCTTCAGACAATTCATCAGAGGGTCTCCGCCGGAATAAAGCTATGATGCCCCCTTTCCCATGCTTCTTTATCGGTGGGCTTAGCTTTTCTGGAGGTAATATGTCGACTACTATGCAAGTAGTATCATCTTTTAGTCCCTTCGAGCTCACAGCTTCCTACATAAGAAGATCATGACTCGTAAGCATACCAAGATATGCACTACCCAGAACTGATACACCTGGGATGTACAAATGTTTCAGTACTTTAACAATTCGATTTGCAGCAGCTTCAGCTGGCAGCCCCCTCGTGTAGTTCAGAGCTTCTTGAAAGCTCAGTGCATCCCACACACCATCACTAGCGATGACAAGCCGCCCTCCGGCATTAGACAACTGCAATAAGTTTTGATGCATCAGATCTCAGATATATTATGATTAAGAAGTGCAGGTTTAATGGTTTATAAATTAGCCGTTTTATTATTGGCATCAAATATAATCTAATGACATGCAGAATCTTTTCCACTAGTGGTTCTGATATGAAAAAAGTATGTGGATTTCATACCTTTACTTGCTTCACATGTGGGACAGGAACTATAAATTCTCCAACATCGGTATCACCAATTGACCTTGATAAACACAATCCACCTGGCCAGCATCTGAGTGGACCGATCTGAATAATGATTCAAGAGGAAAAAACTGAATTAAAAATAATCACTGAAACTACATCTACAGTAGGGTATACCAAATTGGAAGAAAGAAGTATCTATTAACTTGGTAGTAGATGGTTGTTAATCTGGTAGCTGAAAAACATACACAAACTAAAAGAACATACCCCAGCACCTCCAGCAATATTTATTCTCCCAACTTCACCACCGCTTGCAGTTACACGCTCCACCCTGTAGCCATGGACCATATTTTAATCACAAAGCTAATGAAGCCTGGATGTTTATAGAAAAATGGAATTCTGGATGTATGCACATACTCCTCCTCATTGGCATCCAGGCGGTGATCAGCAGATAAAGAATATACTGAACCTTCAGCAGATTCTAGAATACAGCGTGAATCACCAACTGATGCTACTGTGACAACCCATCCATCTATTATAACAAAGGTCACTGTGGTCCCTGATCGTGCAGCTGAAAACAATATAACAGCCAGTTTACAATTTACACCGCCAAACAACAATACTGAGGGTGGCATGTAATATATGCGGCAAACACTAATACGGTATTTTTTTATAGACACACAGACATTGAGAACTACTATACTATGGATGATAAATATGTGTAACTGGCATGCTATTAAAAAATCCGCGTAAAAACTGTAATAAAGATGATGCACACATATCATCCTGGCAGTAGTGTTTACAAACTTAGAGTTACAGCTAATGAAAGAATTATACCTTTTGTTTGGAAGTCCTTATCTGTCTTAACAAACCCTGCCACTAGTGCCCTTGGAAGTGCAGCTGTCCACTCCTCACTTGTAAGATTTGGAGGAATGGCAGCTAACACATTGTTTGAGAGATTCTCTCTCGTGTATATGGCAGCTGCAGGTCCATTGTGGCCATCGAAAATCTTCAGGGAAGAAGGCAGAATAATAGTTCATGTCAGACTAGCCACCACTTCAGTTGGTGAAAGGAACATTTAAAAGTAGGTGGCGCTATTGTCTTAACAGTAAACGCATAATTTAACACTGGATTGTTACAATAATAATCCATTGTGAATTGAGCTTACCATTACTGTATGTCAAAGGACCATGTTGAGTTGATATACAAAATTTAGTACTAGGGCCCTATTCACATTTTCCAAGTGCTGGAAGGGGGAAAGATCCAACACAGCTAGGACGTTTGATTTGAATATACCTAGGCTCGATAATCCTCTGACCACCCAAATGACAGACTTAAAACAATTAGTATAAGCTGACATATGTCCCCATGTGCCTAGATGCAAACAGACCGCAAAATAAGGCCTGTCAATCATGCACCTCTATGCAGAAGATAAAATAATACGCCGCAGCAAGCACAGAGTTTCATGGACCAAAGCATTTTTCTAAAGGGTCGAGAAATTGTGATTTGGACATATTCACAGTAACACATTCTAGGTTGTGAAAGATGAAAAAGCCACATGATTCATGGATTTGAAATCACCGCTGCTTAGCTCCTCTAATTAGGATGTATGACGATTGAACTGCTTACAGAATCAATGTCACTGGCAATTATATCAAAACAAATAGTGGACAAACTGAACGAGAACAGAATGGCAAACACATGAATGCTACTGCAGAAGTGAGAACACAGGCATCGAGGCATTACCGCAAACACCGAGATGGTGTCGTCGTCGCCTGCACTGTCACCGGCACCCTCGCCCGGCGTGCGGCGGCACTTGGGCACGAGGAGCGTGAAGTCCTCCCCTTTCTTGCTCTTGTTGGCCTCCCCAGAGAGGATGTCCGGCTTCTCCACCCTCTGGTTGCACAGCTCTCGCTTCAGGAGCACGGCCAGCGGCACACCTGAACCATCTGCCACGGCGTGCAACTCCATGGGGTTGAACATCCGAATCTCCCCACACCCCGAATTCTCCAAGTCCAAGAGATTGGACGGAGTTGATCTACAGCAGCGGCGAAACGGCCCCGAAATCGAGCATGCGGAGACACAACAAGAAAATGGATCGACCAAGAAATTTGGCCGTACTCAAGAAACCACACGACTGTAGGAGACGAGCGGCGAATCCCGATGGCCAATTGCCCTAACGCGGCATGGATCCCGGACTAAGCGGCTTGGGCAAGAAGCAGCGGGAGCATTGACCAGAATCGGATGGATTCGCTCCAAAAAGCCGCAGAACCTGGGACAAGAAAACCGCCGCTACTTATTCTGCGCAGGGGGGCGGGGAGAATGCGATTGGGCAGAGCAGAGTCGGAGTGGGAGGCAGCGAATGCGATCGGGAGGAGGGAGGAGAGATTTGGGGGGGATCGGAAGCTCGGGACGGATTAAGAATGGTGGGATGGATTAGCTGGAGGGGGAAGGGAGGAATTAGTTAAAGCCGTTATTGGAAGGGCGAACGGCTTAACGTGCGCGCCAGGAAGGGCACGCAGGATCGAGCTGTCCATTTAATTTTCTGGATTACCTGTAAGGTTTCTTCCTTATCTAGTCTCCCTCTGCAAAAAAATTCTTAGAAATGCAGATGGGTGTAGCTGGTTTAGAAGAAGAAATCAGTCAGCTGTTGTAATACATGTCGACAACTTGTAGTACTACATATCTTGGAACACATCCAGCAGATCTCATTGTTGGTTTCACACGCGATTTGTGTTTCATGTTCAGTTTAACATACGCAAAACTTTAGAGTCACTCCTTGTCCTTAGATTTGGCTTGATCACATTTATATATTTTAATAGTTCCATGTGATTCAAATCAATTGATTGACACAATGGCACAATCTTGTTGGAATAGTAAGCGTTTTTAGATTAAGTATAAGTATCTAGAAAACGAACTTCAAAGGTACACTAACAAAATGGATCACATTAGGCAAACTAGAGTTAGGACAACCTGCATAGGGAGGTACATGCCCTGCCGCTTTCCACCCTTGAGGACTCGATCTCGTGGTGCTTAGAGCCTTCTAGGTTGTTCTCCGCTATATCGGTCTATCTGGTTCTGTCGCAGGGAGTGATTGTGACATGTTTCAAGGAAATTTGGTTGACTCATGTACCAGTGGCGGACGCAGGAACGAATAGGAGGGGGGCACACCTCAAAAAAAAAAATTAAAATGTTTTCCAAATGAAGTAATGAACAATATATAAGACAAATTTTCAATATCACTCTCGATATTGGATCCGATCGGAGGTGCGGAATCAAGGTATGCCAACAAAATCCCGCCATCTTCGGTTTATTCATCATCTACGACCAATCAGTGTTGAAGAAGATGCACTTTTTTTATTCTTATTTCGCGAAAAGTAACTCAATTTGGCCATTCATCTTTATTTCTACACAACCGAAACATTCAAACATATAAGTGACTTCATTTCTACAAGTGTCAAACTACTAATTTTAATATTAGCATAGAAAATAGCTAAATAGCAGGGGCAATTTTATGTCTTAAATACTTAACTATAACAAATGAAAATAGCATCAGTCAATGGTTAATGGCGAGCAACGGACGCGTACATGCTGCCAGGACTGCTGGAGCGCAACGCTGTGGCCCAGGCCGTGTGGCGGCCGGCGGGAATAGGCAGGGACTAGCCAGGGAGAGTGCCGGCCGGCGGGAAAAGCGGCGGCCGGCGGGGAGGGCGGCCGCAGAGGGAGTCCGGGAAGCGCTGGTGTTGTGGGTATACTTTGTGGGTATATCAACGGCATGGCCTAGATCCGACAAGCCCAGGTGGCCCATAGTTGGTGATGAGGCATGTGGCCCATCGGGCGGCCCAGTTGCTGTAGATCATGAAGGATGAAGTCCAGCCCAGGAACAGGAAGCCGGATCTTAACCGACCTACGAAGGAGGCCGGATCCGTGACGGCCCATGAAGTATCCGGATCCAGCATGTTCTTGGAGGAAGGCGGATCCTTGACGTACACGGCAAGACATAGTTCCGTAGTTAGGCAAACTTGTATTCCGGCTAGGACTCTCCATGTAAACCCTAGATCCGTGCGCCTTTATAAGCCGGATCCCGGGAGCCCTAGAGGCACAACCACAACTCATTGTAACAACGCGAAAGCGCCCGGATAATTCCGGACAAGCGGCGGTAGGCCCTGTCATCGAGCAGGTGTTCCGAAGGCTGGGTAAATCGCGTACCACCGTCCCGTGTGCACTCCGCCCTATGGCCCCTACTTCTTATCCCCTCGTGAGGATCCCTCCTCCGAGGTACCGTCGATTAGGCAACGACGGCTGGCGCCCACCGTGGGGCCAGGCGGCGTCCGGAGGCCGGAACCGGGAGGGTTCCGCCATGGGAAGCTACGACGACACCATCGTTGTGGGGCGCGTCCTTTACGCCGGAAATCTCGCCGATCGTCCCTCCGGATGAGTGCTTGGATTCCGGCTAAGACAAACCCCGTCAAGCTCTCCATCGTCCCAGTTGGCGGCATACACATCTTCATCGGGGAAACCGTCGATTCCGACGGAAACCCACTGGTAAGTAGCGCTGACGCGACCGCTGCTGAGCGGAACGCGTCGCAAAGATCCGATCTGAGACGCAGGAACTTTCCAAGGAAGATTCCGCCTTAGATCTGAAAAAAATCAAAACCCACCCAATCCGCCCCTGAGCAGGAAGAAAAGGTGGAAGACCAATGCAGATCCGCTTGGGTTTCCCAGGTGTTAGAGAAGCAAAGGTGTCACTTCGTTCACTTCTTGGCCCATACCGCCGGAACCGCCCCTCAAGAAACCGAAGCTGGTCCCGAGCAGGTCGAGGCACCGGAAAACAACGCTGCTCCGGATCAGCAAGAGGCTGTCGGAGAAAGTGGAAATCCGGTTGAAGAGTCGATCTTGGGTAACCTAAGCCCAATTTTCGGGGATGCCCCCTCCATGGATACTGAAGAGTTCGATCGCAAGGTGAAGGAATACGGATACGGTGATCAGCCCGAAGTTGAATCCTCCCAGCCTAAACAGGTCCTTGCAACCTTGGCGGCGCTGGATCAACGCGAATCAGAGGATGACAACACCTATTCCGATCCACAGCCGTCCCGTGCAGGATCTCCGCTCTCGCGGGAGCGTCCGCGTGATACGTCTCCGACGTATCGATAATTTCTTATGTTCCATGCCATATTATTGATGATACCTACATGTTTTATGCACACTTTATGTCATATTCGTGCATTTTCTGGAACTAACCTATTAACAAGATGCCGAAGTGCCGATTCGTTGTTTTCTGCTGTTTTTGGTTTCGAAATCCTAGTAACGAAATATTCTCGGAATCGGACGAAATCAAGACCCGGGTTCCTATTTTCACCGGAAGCATCCAGAACACCGAGAAGGACCGGAGGGGGGCCACGAGGCCACCCGGACCATAGGCCGGCGCGGCCCGAGGCCCTGGCCGCGCCGCCATATGGTGTGGCCACCCCTTCGACCCTCTGCGCCGCCTCTTCGCCTATATAAAGCCTCTGTCGCGAAAACCCCGATGCGAAGAACCACGATACGGAAAACCTTCCCGGAGCCGCCGCCATCGCGAAGCCAAGATGCGGGGGACGGGAGTCTCGTTCCGGCACCCTGCCGGAGCGGGGAAGTGCCCCGGAAGGCTTCTCCATCGACACCGCTGCCATCTCCACCGCCATCTTCATCACCGCTGCTGCTCCCATGAGGAGGGAGTAGTTCTCCATCGAGGCTCGGGGCTGTGCCGGTAGCTATGTGGTTCATCTCTCTCCTATGTGCTTCAATACAATAATCTCATGAGCTGCCTTACATGATTGAGATTCATATGATGATGCTTGTAATCTAGATGTCATTATGCTAGTCAAGTGAGTTTTACCTATGTGATCTCCGGAGACTCCTTGTCCCACGTGTGTAAAGGTGACGAGTGTGTGCACCGTGTGGGTCTCTTAGGCTATATTTCACGGAATACTTATTCACTTGTTGAATGGCATAGTGAGGTGCTTATTTATATCTCTTTATGATTGCAATGTGTTTGTATCACAATTTATCTATGTGCTACTCTAGCAATGTTATTAAAGTAGTTTTATTCCTCCTGCACGTGTGCAAAGGTGACGAGTGTGTGCACAGTGTTAGTACTTGGTTTATGCTATGATCATGATCTCTTGTAGATTGCGAAGTTAACTATTGCTATGATAATATGGATGTGATCTATTCCTCCTACATATGCATGAAGGTGACGGTGTGCATGCTATGTTAGTACTTGGTTTAGTCTTTTGATCTATCTTACACTAAAGGTTACTAAAATATGAGCATTATTGTGGAGCTTGTTAACTCCGGCATTGAGGGTTCGTGTAATCCTACGCAATGTGTTCATCATCCAACAAAAGTGTAGAGTATGCATTTATCTATTCTGTTATGTGATCAATGTTGAGAGTGTCCACTAGTGAAAGTGTAATCCCTAGGCCTTGTTCCTAAATACTGCTATCGTTGCTTGTTTACTGTTTTACTGCGTTACTACTTGCTGCGTTACTACTGCTTGTTCATATCTACGGCACAAGCACTACTACGCTGTTACTGTTGCTCACTACTTATTCATACCACCTGTATTTCACTATCTCTTCGCAGAACTAGTGCACCTATTAGGTGTGTTGGGGACACAAGAGACTTCTTGCTTTGTGGTTGCGGGGTTGCATGAGAGGGATATCTTTGACCTCTTCCTCCCGAGTTCGATAAACCTTGGGTGATCCACTTAAGGGAAAACTTGCTGCTTGTTCTACAAACCTCTGCTCTTGGAGGCCCAACACTGTCTACAAGAATAGAAGCTCAACGTAGACATCAAGCTACTTTTACGGCGCCGTTGCCGGGGAGGAAAGGTAAAAGGCACTCATACTACGGTTCCGGGTAACAGTACTTTTACGGCGCCATTGTGTTTGTGCTCGAAGCTATTTCCTTTAGATCCTGCAATTGCATCTTTTTGTTTCTTGTTTACACTAGTTTGGCATAATGGACAACAATGAGCTTCTTATTCTATTTCACGATTTAAAACATGGATTGTTTGATGCGAAAATTAAAAAACCTATGAAATCTTATTTGCATGCTTGGTAGTAATATTAGTATGAACGCTTTGAACACCATTGTTGATAATGATATAGAAAGTTCTAAGCTTGGGGAAGTCTGGTTTTCATGATCTTTTTAGTCCCCAAGCATTGAGGAGAAAATTTTCTTTGATGATACTTTGCCTCCTATTTATGATGATTATAATGATAGTGGTCTTTTGGTGCCACCTACTATGGAGAGTAAATTTTGTTGTGATTATACTATGCCTCCTACACTTGATGAGAATAATAATGATAGCTACTTTGTTGAATTTGCTCCCACTACAACTAATAAAATTGATTATGCCTATGTGGAGAGTAATAATTTTATGCATGAGACTCATGATAAGAATGCTTTATGTGATAGTTATATTGTTGAGTTTGCTCATGATGCTACTGAAAGTTATTATGAGAGAGGAAAATATGGTTGTAGAAATTTTCATGTTACTAAAATGCCTCTCTATGTGCTGAAATTTTTGAAGCTACACTTGTTTTATCTTCCTATGCTTGTTACTTTGCTCTTCATGAACTTGTTTATTTACAAGATTCCTATGCATAGGAAGCATGTTAGACTTAAATGTGTTTTGAATTTGCCTCTTGATGCTCTCTTTTGCTTCAAATACTATTTCTTGCGAGTGCATCATTAAAGCTGCTGAGCCCATCTTAACGGCTATAAAGAAAGAACTTCTTGGGAGATAACCCATGTGTTATTTTGCTACAGTACTTTGTTTTATATTTGTGTCTTGGAAGTTGTTTACTACTGTAGCAACCTCTCCTTATCTTAGTTTTGTTTTGTGTGCCAAGTAAAGTCTCTATGGTAAAGTTGATGCTAGATTTGGATTGCTGCGCGAGAAACAGCATTCTTTGTCTGTCACGAATCTGGGTCTAATTCTCTGTAGGTAACTCAGAAAATTATGCCAATTTACGTGAGTGATCCTCAGATATGTACGCAACTTTCATTAGTTTTGAGTTTTTCCATTTGAGCAAGTCTGGTGCCATTTTAAAATTCGTCTTTACGGACTGTTCTGTTTTTGACAGATTCTGCCTTTTATTTCGCATTGCTTCTTTCTCTGTGTTGGGTGGATTTCTTTGTTCCATTACCTTCCAGGTAGCTTTGAGCAATGTCCAGAAGTGTTAAGAATGATTGTGTCACCTCTGAACATGTGAGTTTTTGATTATGCACTAACCCTCTAATGAGTTTGCTTAAAGTTTGGTGTGGAAGAAGTTTTCAAGGGTCAAGAGAGGAGGATGATATACTATGATCAAGGAGAGTGAAAGCTCTAAGCTTGGGGATGCCCGGTGGTTCACCCCTGCATATTTCAAGAAGACTCAAGCGTCTAAGCTTGGGGATGCCCAAGGCATCCCCTTCTTCATCGACAACATTATCAGGTTCCTCCCTTGAAACTATATTTTTATTCAGTCACATCTTATGTACTTTACTTGGAGCGTCTGTTTGTTTGTTTCTATTTTTGTTTGTGTTTGAATAAATTGGATTACATCATGCTTGTGTGGGAGAGAGACACGCTCCGCTGGTTCATATGAACACATGTGTTCTTAGCTCATAATATTCATGGCGAAGTTTCCTCTTCGTTAAATTGTTATATGGTTGGAATTGGAAAATGATACATGTAGTAATTTGCTATAATGTCTTGGGTAATGTGATACTTGGCAATTGTTGTGCTCATGTTTAAGCTCTTGCATCATATACTTTGCACCCATTAATGAAGAAATACATAGAGCATGCTAAAATTTGGTTTGCATAATTGGTCTCTCTAAGGTCTAGATAATTTCTAGTAAGGTGTTTGAACAACAAGGAAGACGATGTATAGTCTTATAATCCTTGTAATATGTCTTTTATGTGAGTTTTGTTGTACTAGTTCATACTTGTGTTTGTTTCAAATAACCTTGCTAGCCTAAACCTTGTATCGAGAGGGAATACTTCTCATGCATCCAAATACTTGAGCCAACCACTATGCCATTTGTGTCCACCATACCTACCTACTACATGGTATTTCCTGCCATTCCAAAGTAAATTGCTTGAGTGCTACCTTTAAACAATTCAAAATTTATCACCTCTGATTTGTGTCAATGTTTTATAGCTCATGAGGAAGTATGTGGTGTTTATCTTTCAATCTTGTTGGGCAACTTTCACCAATGGACTAGTGGCTTCATCCAGCTTATCCAATAATTTTGCAAAAAGAGCTGGCAATGGGATTCCCGGTCCCAAATTAATTAACAAAAATAGACACTCCTCCATGGTATGTGATTGTTGGACGGCACCAGAAGGATTCGGTTAGCCATGGCTTGTGTAAGCAAAGGTTGGGAGGAGTGTCATCATAATAAAACTAAAATAAAAAGGCACTCCTTCATGGTATGAGATTGTTGGCGAGGCACCGAGGGTTCGGTTAGCCATGGTTTGTGAAAGAAAGGTTGGAAGGAGTGCCATCCAAAAATAAAATAAAATGGGAGCCGCTCTTTGAAGGTTTGTACGGCAAGGGGTTAGAGTACCCGCTACCATTCGTTGACAACAACATACACCTCTCAAAACTTTATTTTTATGCTCTCTTTATGTTTTCAAAATCAAAGCTCTAGCACAAATATAGCAATCGATGCTTTCCTCTTTGAAGGACCATTCTTTTTACTTTTATGTTGAGTCGGTTCACCTATCTCTCTCCACCTCAAGAAGCAAACATTTGTGTGAACTATGCATTGATTCTTACATACTTGCTTATTGCATTTGTTATATTGCTTTGCATTGACAATTATCCATGAGATATATATGTTATAAGTTGAAAGCAACCGCTGAAACTTCATCTTCCTTTGTGTTGCTTCAATGCCTCTACTTTGAATTATTGCTTTATGAGTTAACTCTTATGCAAGACTTATTGATGCTTGTCTTGAAAGTACTATTCATGAAAAGTCTTTGCTTTATGATTCACTTGTTTACTCATGTCATTACCATTGTTTTGATCGCTGCATTCATTACATATGTTTACAATATGATCAAGTTTATGATGGCATGTCACTTCAGAAATTATCTTTGTTATCGTTTTACCGCTCGGGACGAGCGAGAACTAAGCTTGGGGATGCTTGATACGTCTCCGACGTATCGATAATTTCTTATGTTCCATGCCATATTATTGATGATACCTACATGTTTTATGCACACTTTATGTCATATTCGTGCATTTTACGGAACTAACCTATTAACAAGATGCCGAAGTGCCGATTCTTTGTTTTCTGCTGTTTTTGGTTTCAGAAATCCTAGTAACGAAATATTCTCGGAATCGGACGAAATCAAGACCCGAGGTTCCTATTTTCACCGGAAGCATCCGGAACACCGAGAAGGACCGGAGGGGGGCCACGGGCCACCCGGACCATAGGCGGCGCGGCCCAGGCCACTGGCCGCGCCGCCCTATGGTGTGGCCACCCCTTCGACCCTCTGCGCCGCCTCTTCGCCTATATAAAGCCTCCGTCGCGAAAACCACGATGCGAAGAACCACGATACGGAAAACCTTCCGGAGCCGCCGCCATCGCGAAGCCAAGATGCGGGGGACGGGAGTCTCGTTCGGCACCTGCCGGAGCGGGGAAGTGCCCCGGAAGGCTTCTCCATCGACACCGCTGCCATCTCCACCGCCATCTTCATCACCGCTGCTTGCTCCCATGAGGAGGGAGTAGTTCTCCATCGAGGCTCGGGGCTGTACCGGTAGCTATGTGGTTCATCTCTCTCCTATGTGCTTCAATACAATAATCTCATGAGCTGCCTTACATGATTGAGATTCATATGATGATGCTTGTAATCTAGATGTCATTATGCTAGTCAAGTGAGTTTTACCTATGTGATCTCCGGAGACTCCTTGTCCCACGTGTGTAAAGGTGACAGTGTGTGCACCGTGTGGGTCTCTTAGGCTATATTTCACAGAATACTTATTCAACTGTTGAATGGCATAGTGAGGTGCTTATTTATATCTCTTTATGATTGCAATGTGTTTGTATCACAATTTATCTATGTGCTACTCTAGCAATGTTATTAAAGTAGTTTTATTCCTCCTGCACGTGTGCAAAGGTGACGGTGTGTGCACCGTGTTAGTACTTGGTTTATGCTATGATCATGATCTCTTGTAGATTGCGAAGTTAACTATTGCTATGATAATATTGATGTGATCTATTCCTCCTACATATGCATGAAGGTGACGAGTGTGCATGCTATGTTAGTACTTGGTTTAGTCTTTTGATCTATCTTACACTAAAGGTTACTAAAATATGAGCATTATTGTGGAGCTTGTTAACTCCGGCATTGAGGGTTCGTGTAATCCTACGCAATGTGTTCATCATCCAACAAAAGTGTAGAGTATGCATTTATCTATTACGTTATGTGATCAATGTTGAGAGTGTCCACTAGTGAAAGTGTAATCCCTAGGCCTTGTTCCTAAATACTGCTATCGTTGCTTGTTTCTTGTTTCTTGCGTTACTACTTCTTTGCGTTACTACTGCTACTATCTTGTCACTGGGCAAAGCACTTTTGAGTACTGCGTTGCTACTACTTATTCATACCACCTGTATTTCACTATCTCTTCGCCGAACTAGTGCACCTATTAGGTGTGTTGGGGACACAAGAGACTTCTTGCTTTGTGGTTGCGGGGTTGCATGAGAGGGATATCTTTGACCTCTTCCTCCACGAGTTCGATAAACCTTGGGTGATCCACTTAAGGGAAACTTCTTCTGCTGTTCTACAAACCTGCTGCTCTTGGGGGCCCAACACCGTCTACGGGAAAGGAGGGGGAACGTAGACATCACCGCGCAAGGAAGTGATGTCCCCCGAGAAGAGTTGGTTGAACAAGCGAGGCATGGAGGCAATCGCACACTCGGATATTCTCAACAAACCCATAACCCCGACGATGCGCGGATCCGGAGGCTCTAGAAGCTAAAAGACGAGGAGATGCGGCAAGCGGCCGAGGTTCGCCGGAGACCGCGGCGGCAATCTTTGGATGAGAGGAAAGAGGCCGCGCACTTCGTGGAAAATTTCCACCAGCGAGAGCTTGAGGTTGACGAACAATTGGTAAAAGTCAAGGAGCTCCGGCAATACTTGGAAAGACAAGGTCATCGAGCTTCAATGGGAGGCCGATAAAATCAGGCGGGATGCTATACCTCCCCGCAAGATCACCTTCGCGACCCCCAGCCGAAAGCAGCCACTCGCAACTCCAAAGGATAACATGAAGAAGGCTGCGGAGATCTTGAAGAAAAAAGACCGAGGAGATCGACATCGAATACGTACGTACGCTCGTTGCCTCGGCAATGAAGCGACGAGAGCAAAGCGAGACACTTCGCGCAGGTTGGAATCCAACCCGGAGCATTGCGTCTCTACTGCGTAGAAGGACGCCTACGACAATCCCCATCGCGATGATGAATCGCGAACCGGATCCTCGGAACGCAGAAGGAAAACCAGAGAACACCCAAATCCAATCCCCGTACCATCAAAGACACCTCCGTCGGATCCGAGAAAGGGAAAGGATGCGATGTACCTTCGGTAGGAACAAGTACCGGAATCCCTCACCTCCGCCCAACGGACACCCGCGTCCTCCACTCCCTCGCCGTCGTAGTCCGGTCCGGAAACACCGAGGCCTCACGGGCCGGGTGGAATCAACATCCGCGACAACGTGCAGCCTCCGAGAAACGACGAGCGTACGCCGAGAACCCCGCCGAGCCGGGACGACGATCGAGAACCCGAACATAGGAGGAGTCGGAATGGAGGAGCGTGACCCGGAGCCTCGCGAGCCAGGAGCAGACGAAGGCAACCAGCACCATGGTGAAGGCAGCCATCGAAGCCGGAGTCAACACCGCGAAGGACGGGGAGATTCGGATGGCGGAAGCAAGAGGTCGCATCGGCCCCCTCGCGAGGTCTCCTCACCACGCCACCTAGCGGTGGAGGCGGCGGTGGAGGCGGAGGCGGCGGTCGGAGATCTCGTTCTCGCTCAAAATCCCCCGCCACGGCTCGCGTGACGCGCGGAACGTTGGATAACCCGTCGTATAGGGTATCGCAACTGTCTTCGAGGGAAG
>NC_061510.1:158911459-158961946 GCF_022539505.1 Lolium rigidum | reverse complement strand
ACAAGGCACAAACGTTTTCGTCGCCCAGTCACAGATCTTAGGTTTTCACCCTGAAGAAAGTCCTCTCTCTTAAAACAATGCCTTCAACAAGAACATTGCCAGACACAACCAGTTAAGGCCAGACCTTGGATTTTCACCTTGAAAGATAGAACTCTGAACTTCTCCTGTGCAGTCGCTCCCACATACAAGTCGATGATCGAAGTCACGAATCTCCATGCCAATTCCACCTCAGCACCAAGATCCGATCACCATTGCTCTTCCACCAACCCCGACTTTCATGACCTTCTCCGCCAGCACCATGGAAAGAAAACTCCATGATATTAACAACCAGCAGAGCTTTGAAGCGTTACCTCTGAAACCAAACGGTCAGATAAAAACATGGGTGCGCACGACCGAAAGCACCCAATCCAGCAATCTTCAGGCTATGATCGCATAATGAATTTCGCCGGCAGGGCCTTCCGGAACATGACAATCTAGCCAACCCGGAAGGAAGAAGCATCCGAATGATCTTCACTTGGCGCGAGAGGAATCCTAGGACAACCACCATTATTCATGCCAAGCCGAGAAAAATGATGAGACACGCAAAGATGATGCCTCTAACAAGGTAACAACGTCAAGCGACGCCGCCATCATCCACCAAGACCGAGGTCGAGGTGCGGTTCTCACCGGCTGCCCCGTCACTCCAAGCTAATCCCTGTCAGGATCCTCACCGCCGGACATCAGTGTTGGATCCCAAGATCGACCACACTCGATCCCATCTTGGCCGTCCTCCTCCGGAGGAGAATGGAGCCATAGCCATGCCCGGGGCCGCCCCAACGCCCAGAAGATGCAGCAGCACCGCCGACCGTCATCTCTGTCGAAGAGGAGGTCGAGACCTCGCCACCGCGAGCAGCTCCGGCTGACGTCACGCCACACATATTAGCAGATACAGAGGTGTGGAAGGTGCCGCCTCTCACCCCTAGCCGCTCCCAGCGGGCGCTGATGACCCACAAGTATAGGGGATCGCAACAGTCTTCGAGGGAAGTATTACCCAATTTATTGATTCGACATAAGGGGAGCCAAAGAATAAATATAAGCCTTGACAGTTGAGTTGTCAATTCAGCTGCACCTGGAAATAGACTAGCTCGCAGAGGTTTATCAGTAGCAACAGTTTTATAGCAGTGGCAGTAATAAAGTAACAGTGGAAATAAAGTAAAAACAGCAGCAGTGGTGGATGCGGTAAACAGCAGATTAAAATACTGTAGGCACAGGGACGGATAACCGGGCGTTGCATGAATGAGACGACTCATATAATAGCTAACATGGGCATTTGTAGATAAAGTGATACAAGTATCCAAGAATAAAATAACCATAGGTGTGTTCCTATTTAGTCGCGCGTGCTCGCAATGAGAAACTTGCGCGACATCTTTTGTCCAACCAGCCCGTTGCAGCGGGGCCTCGAGGGAAACTACAGGTAATTAAGGTACTCCTTTTAATAGAGTACCGGAGCAAAGCATTAACATTCCGTGAAACACGTGATCCTCACATCAAAGCCATCCCCTCCGGTTGTCCCGATTATTGTCACTTCGGGGCCTGGGGTTCCGGACAATGACATGTGTATACAACTTGCAGATATGATCAAGAACAATATATAAACCATCATCATGAAAACACAATATGTTCAGATCTGAGATCATGGCACTTGGGCCCAAAGTGACAAGCATTAAGTATAACAAGTTGCAACAATGCATAAAATACTCACAACGGATACAAGGCACTATGCCCCGAACAATTCTAATGTTATTACATGAATGAACTCATCCAATCCCGACCATCCCCTTCAGCCTACGGAATCACACATGGATGGGGGAATCATGGAAGGTTGATGGAGAGGCGTCGGTGATGGCGATGGCGATGATCTCCTCCAATTCCCCGTCCCGGCAGGGTGCCAGAACGAAGTTCCTTCCTCCAAAATAGGGTTTCGCGAGGCGGTGCTACAGACTTTTCTCTCGAATAACTTCGAACCCCCTGGGGTTTTCTCGTGACGAGGATCTTATAGCCGAAAGGGGAGGCCGAAACGATGAAGGGGTCGGGAATACACCCCCCAGGCACGGCCAGGCCTGGGCCGCGCCTGGGCCATGTATTCCCAGCTCCAGGCCCCGCTGCTCTTCACCTTCTGGCTCCGTGAGTTCCCCGGGAAAATAAGGCATTTGGGTATATTTCTGGGATTTTTCCCGAAAGTTGATTTTCTGCACAAAAACAAGACACCGGGGCAATTCTGCTGAAAACAGCGTTAGTTGCATTGAAAACACACAAGTTTGAGGGCAAATAATAACAAAAAGGTTCGGTAAAGTAGATACATTTTGGACTTATCAACTCCCCCACGCTTAGCTTATTGCTTGTCCTCAAACAATTCAGTGACAACTGAGTGCGATAAAAGACTTTCACGAACCTATTTGTTCCATAAGATGTATATATTCTCACGGATGATCAAATACTTAGCTAATTTATAAATAAGGAGCATGTGAAACAACATAATCAGCAGTAATGCAAACCATGAATGGATACCAATAGCAATGATAAGAAACATGAAGCATAAACACTTGCAAGATTGCAATAATCATAATGAAGTAAGACAAAGTGGTATCTCGCTTGCCCCTATTTGGAAGCAAAACATAAATGCACAGAGCACCTCTGAAGTCCAAAAGAAGACTAGAAGTAAAGATATTGAAAGATGAAGTCATCACAAATATGCAATAAATAATCTTGTCTCGGGACAAGCACATTACACTAAGAATGACTGCCAATGCTTCTAGGAAAGTACTTTAAAAGTGAGAATGGTGACTCAGCATTGCGGTGGTTGAATGGTCCTTTGCAAAGGAAAGCAGATATTAAACATGTGCTAGAGCTTTTCATTTGTAAAACTGAGGTAAAATTTCCTTTTGAGTGGTGGTTGCTTTTGTCAACGAATCGGTAAAAGGGTTTTTGTCATCTTCCATACTAAGCAAGTTTGAGAGCGGTTCCAAATATTTGGGCGAAGCCTCTTTTCATCTATGCTATTTATAAAACTGTGACACTCCTCACATCCATTGCTTACACATACCATGGCTAGCCGAATCCTCGGGTGCCGACCAACAGTCACAAACCATGGAGGAGTGCCAATTTCTTATAATTTCATATTTTCTTCCCCTTTTGGAAGTTGTGGTCAAACCAGCTCTTCTTCTTTTTATATCTATCATTTTTTTATTGACAGCGAGATGAAGCTCACGAGTCTTGAGGTACTTAGTAAAGCATGGAAGACGACAATAATAACTCTCACATCCTCATGAGCCAAAAACTGTGTCACAAAACAATGATTTGTTTGAAGGTTTTAAAGGTAGCACATGCAAATTTGCTTGGAGTGGCGATGAAATACCACGTGTAGGTAGATATGGTGGACTCATTTGGCATGCTTTGGTTCAGTAGTTGGATGCACGAGCAGTAACTCTGCTCAGTACAGGTGAAGGCTACCAAAAGACTGGGAAGCGACAATCAAAAATGCATTGGCGGTCATAATCATGCTTGCGACAAAACGCGGTTAAAAACGGCATAAAAGCAATGCAAGAACTCCGAGGCAAAATAAATCATCATGGCTTAATTGACTATTGTTCAGTAATATGCATGCGTGAGCACGTGCCAAGTCGATTCAAATGAAACAATCAGAGGAGGATACCACAATGTCAATACCGCTATATGAAAAGAGCAATGCAAGCAAACGTGAATGTAAAATGTTACCCACCAAATGTAAATTGAAACCAATCGTGAGAGAGCGGTACTACTGAATATAATTAAGTAACATACACCCCACATGAATAAAATAAGTACCTTCACATAGATGAGTATATGTACAAAAATGAAAACAAATAGAGTGTTGGAGATATGCCCAAGAGGCAATAATAAAGTGGTTATTATAATATATCTTTGTGTTTATGATAAATGTTTGCATTCCATGCTATAATTGTATTAACTGAAACATTGATACATGTGGGTTATGTAAACAACAAGGAGTCCCTAGTAAGCCTCTTGTATAACTAGCTTGTTGATTAATAGATGATCATAGTTTCGTGATCATGAACATTGGATGTTATTAATAACAAGGTTATGTCATTAGATGAATGATATAATGGACGCACACCCATATAAGCGTAGCATAAGATCACGTCATTAAGTTCAAATTGCTATAAGCTTCCGATACATAGTTACCTAGTCCTTCGACCATGAGATCATGTAAATCACTTATACCGGAAGGGTACTTTGATTACATCAAACGTCACTGCGTAAATGGGTGGTCATAAAGATGGGATTAAGTATTCGGAAAGTGTGAGTTGAGGCATATGGATCAAGAGTGGGATTTGTCCATCCCGATGACGGATAGATATACTCTGGGCCCTCTCGGTGGAATGTCGTCGGATTAGCTTGCAAGCATGTGACTAGGTCACAAGAGATGACATACCATGGTACGAGTAAAGAGTACTTGTCGGTAACGAGGTTGAACAAGGTATGGAGATACCGATGATCGAACCTCGGACAAGTAGAGTATCGCGTGACAAAGGGAATCGGTATCGTATGTAAATGGTTTAATCGATCACTAAGTTATCGTTGAATATGTGGGAGCCATTATGGATCTCCAGATCCCGCTATTGGTTATTGGTCGGAGAGGAGTCTCGACCATGTCTGCATAGTTCTCGAACCGTAGGGTGACACACTTAAGGTTTGATGTCGTTTTAAGTAGATATGGAATATGGAATGGAGTTCGAATTTTGTTCGGAGTCTCGGATGGGATCCAGGACATCACGAGGAGGTCCGAAATGGTCCAGAGAATAAGATTCATATGTGGGAAGTGACCTTCCAAGTTTGGAAATGATCCGGTGCATTTATGGAAGGCGCTAGAATGTTCTAGAACCTTCCGGAAGAAATCACCATGGAAGGTGGAGTCCCGGTTGGACTCCACCAACCCTAACCAGCTAACCAAGAGAGAAGGTGGAGTCGATGGTGGACTCCACCATCTTGGCCGGCCAAGAGAGGGGGAAAGGGAGGAGTCTTTGTCCCCCTAGGTTTCGTCCATATGGAAGGTTTTGAATTGGAGTCTTATTCGAACTTTTGGGACAAACCCTAGGGATTCCACCTATATAAAGAGGAGGAGAGGGAGGGGGCGGTGATGTCTACTCACGCTTCTTTTCCTGTAGACAGTGTTGGGCCTCCAAGAGCAGAGGTTTGTAGAACAGCAGCAAGTTTCCCTTAAGTGAATCACCCAAGGTTTATCGAACTCAGGGAGGAAGAGGTCAAAGATATCCCTCTCAAGCAACCCCGCAATCACGATACAAGAAGTCTCTTGTGTCCCCAACACACCTAATACACTTGTCAGATGTATAGGTGCACTAGTTCGGCGAAGAGATAGTGAAATACAAGTAATATGGATGATTATGAGTAGCAATAGCAATCTGAAATAAATATGGCAGCGAGTAAACATGCAACAGAACAATAAATAAACGGAGATTCGATATTCGGAAACAAGGCCTAGGGATCATACTTTCACTAGTGGACACTCTCAACATTGATCACATAACTGAAACTACTCTACACTCTCTTGTTGGATGACAAACACCACTAATTGTGTAGGGCTACAAGAGCACCTCAATGCCGGAGTTAACAAGCTCCACAACATTCGATGTTCATATTTAAATAACCTTAGAGTGCAGTATAGACTAACGCAATTATACCGAGTACTAACATAGCATGCACACCGTCACCGACAAGCTATGAAAGGGGGAATAGATCACATAAATACCATCATAGTAATAGTTAACTTCTTAATCTACAAGAGATCACAATCATAGCATATACCAAGTACTACATGATGCACACACTGTCAACATTACATCATGGAGGAGGAATAGACTACTTTAATAACATCACTAGAGTAGCACATAGATGATATTCGACTAGATCACAAAGAGAGAGATGAACCACATAGCTACGGTAGAGCCCTCAGCCTCGGGGGTGAATTACTCCCTCCTCATCATGGGAGCAGCGATGGCGGTGAAGATGGCGGTGGAGATGGCGGTGGAGATGCCTTTCGGGGGCAATTCCCCGTCCCGGCAGGGAGCCGGAACAGAGACTTCTGTCCCCCGAATTGGAGTTTCGCGATGGCGGCGGCTCTGGAAGGTTTTCTGGAGTTTCGTCAATCCGTGTCGATGTTTTAGGTCAGGGAGCTTTAAATAGGCGAAGAGGCGGAGTCGGAGGGGCCACGGGGCCTCCTCACACTAGGTGGGCGCGCCCCCCTGGGCCGCGCCGCCCACACGTGTGGGGCCCACAGGGCTCCTCTCTGGTGCCTCTCCGGTGTTCTGGAAGCTTCGTGGAATTATAAGATGCTGGGCGTTGATTTCGTCCAATTCCGAGAATATTTCCTTACTAGGATATCTGAAACCAAAAACAGCGAGAAAACGGAACCGGCACTTCGGCATCTCGTCAATAGGTTAGTTCCGGAAAATGCATCAAAACGTTATAAAGTGTGAACAAAACATGTAGGTATTGTCATAAAACAAGCATGGAACATCGAAATTATAGATACGTTGGAGACGTATCAGCATCCCCAAGCTTAGTTCCTACTCGTCCTCGAGTAGGTAAACGATAAAAGAATAATTTCTGAAGTGACATGCTACCAACATAATCTTGATCATACTATTGTAAAGCATATGAGATGAATACAGCGATTCTAAGCAATGGTAAAGACAATGAGTAAACAAATGAACCATATAGCAAAGACTTTTCATGAATAGTACTTTCAAGACAAGCATCAATAAGTCTTGCATAAGAGTTAACTCATAAAGCAATAGATTCTAAATAAAGGCATTGAAGCAACACAAAGGAAGATTTAAGTTTCAGCGGTTGCTTTCAACTTTCAACATGCATATCTCATGGATAATTGTCAACATAAAGTAATATGATGAATGCAAATATGCAAGTATGTAAGAATCAATGCACAGTTAACACAAGTGTTTGCTTCTAAGATAGAAGGAAGTAGGTAAACCGACTCAACATAAAAGTAGAAGAATGGCCCTTCGAAGAGGGAAGCATGGATTGCTATATTTGTGCTAGAGCTTTTATTTTGAAAACAAGAAACAATTTTGTCAACGGTAGTAATAAAGCATATGTGTTATGTATAAGATATCCTATAAGTTGCAAGCCTCATGCATAGATTACCAATAGTGCCCGCACCTTGTCCTAATTAGCTCGGATTTACATGGATTATCATCGCATAACATATGTTTTAACCAAGTATCACAAAGGGGTACCTCTATGCCGCCTGTACAAAGGTCTAAGGAGAAAAATCGCATTGGATTTCTCGCTTTTGATTATTCTCAACTTAGACATCCATACCGGGACAACATAGACAACAGATAATGGACTCCTCTTTAATGCATAAGCATTCAACAACAAATAATATTCTCATAAGAGATTGAGGATTGTTGTCCAAAACTGAAACTTCCACCATGGATCATGGCTTTAGTTAGCGGCCCAATGTTCTTCTCTAACAATATGCATGCTCAAACCATTCAACTCATGATAAATCACCCTTACTTCAGACAAGACGAACATGCATAGCAACTCACATGATATTCAACAAAGGATAGTTGATGGCGTCCCCAGCAACATAGTTATCGCTCAACAAGCAATTTAATAAGAAATAAGATACATAAGTACATATTCAATACCACAATAGTTTTTAGGCTATTTTTCCCATGAGCTATATATTGCAAAGACAAAGAATGGAATTTTAAAGATAGCACTCAAGCAATTTACTTTGGAATGGCAGAAAATACCATGTAGTAGGTAGGTATGGTGGACACAAATGGCATAGTTTTTGGCTCAAGGATTTGGATGCACGAGAAGTAATCCCTCTCAATACAAGGCTTAGGCTAGCAAGGTTGTTTGAAGCAAACACAAGTATGAACCGGTACAGACAAAACTCACATAAGAACATATTGCAAGCATTATAAGACTCTACACTGTCTTCCTTGTTGCTCAAACCCTTACCAGAAAATATCTAGACTTTAGAGAGACCAATCATGCGAACCAAATTTTAGCAAGCTCTATGTATTTCTTCACTAATAGGTGCAAAGTATATGATGCAAGAGCTTAAACATGATCTATATGAGCACAACAATTGCCAAGTATCAAATTATTCAAGACATTATACCAATTACCACATGTAGCATTTCCCGTTTCCAACCATATAACAATTGACGAAGCAGTTTCAACCTTCGCCATGAACATTAAGAATAAAGCTAAGAACACATGTGTTCATATGAACCAGCGGAGCGTGTCTCTCTCCCACACAAGCATTTATTCATAGAATGAAAATAACAAAACAAAAATAAAAGCACACATACGCTCCAAGTAAAGCACATAAGATGTGATGGAATAAAAATATAGTTTCAATAGAAGAAACCTGATAAATTGTTGATGAAGAAGGGGATGCCTTGGGCATCCCCAAGCTTAGATGCTTGAGTCTTCTTGAAATATGCAGGGATGAACCACGGGGGCATCTCCAAGCTTAGAGCTTTCACTCTCCTTGATCATATTGTATCATCCTCCTCTCTTGATCCTTGAAAACTTCCTCCACACCAAACTCAAAACAACTCATTAGAGGGTTAGTGCATATCAAAATTCACATGTTCAGAGGTGACATAACCATTCTTAACACTTCTGGACATTGCACAAAGCTACTGAAAGTTAATGGAACAAAGAAATCCATCAAACATAGCAAAACGAGCAATGCGAAATAAAAGGCAGAATCTGTCAAAACATAACGATCCCGTAAAGACGAATTTTTTAGGTGCACCAGACTTGCTCAGATGAAAATGCTCAAATTGAATGAAAGTTGCGTACATATCTGAGGATCACTCACGTAAATTGGCAGATTTTTCCGAGTTACTTACAGAGAACACTGCCCAAATTTGTGACAGCAAGAAATCTGTTTATGCGCAGTAATCCAAATCTGGTATCAACCTTACTATCAAAGACTTTAATTGGCACAACAATGCAATAAATTAAGATAAGGAGAGGTTGCTACAGTAGTAACAACTTCCAAGCCACAAATACAAAACAAAATTACTGTAGCAAAATAAACACATGGGTTATCTCCCAAGAAGTGCTTTCTTTATAGCCATTAAGATGGGCTCAGTAATTTTAATGATGCACTCCCAAGAAATAAGAGTTGAAGCAAAAGAGAGCATCAAGAAGCAAACTCAAAACACATTTAAGTCCAACCCACTTCCTATGCAAAGGAATCTTGTACACAAATGAATTCATGAAGAACAAAGTGACAAGCATAGGAAGATAAAACACGAGTAACTTCAAGATTCTCAACATAAAGAGGGGAAACTTAATATTATTAAGATGCATATAACCATGTTTCCCTCTCTCATAATAACTTTCAGTAGCATCATGAGCAAACTCAACAATATAACTATCACATGAAGCATTCTTATCATGAGTCTCATGCATAAAATTATTACTCTCCACATAAGCATAATCCATTTTATTAGTAATAGTGGGAGCAAATTCAACAAAGTAGCTATCATTATTATTCTCATCATCAAATATAGGAGGCATATTGTAATCATAATTAAACTTATCCTCCATAGTAGGCGGCACCAAAAGACCACTATCATTATAATCATCATAAATAGGAGGCAAAGTATCATCAAAGAAAATTTTCTCCTCAATGCTTGCGGGACTAAAAATATCATGCTCATCAAAACCAGCTTCCCCAAGCTTAGAACTTTCTATATCATTAGCAACAATGGTGTTCAAAGCGTTCATACTAACAACATTGCTACTAGCATGCAAATAAGGTTCCATAGATTTTTTAATTTTCGCATCAAACAATCCATGTCTTAACTCAGGAAATAGATTAAAAAGCTCACTGTTATTTTCCATTATGCCTAACTAGTGATAAACAAGAAACAAAAAGATGCAATTGCAGGATCTAAAGGAAATAGCTTCGAGCACTTACAACGGTACCAGAAAATAACTTAGTTACCTGGGACCAGTGTGTGAGTGCCTTTTACCTTTCCTCCCCGGCAACGGCGCCAGAAAATAGCTTGATGTCTACTCACGCTTCTTTTCCTGTAGACAGTGTTGGGCCTCCAAGAGCAGAGGTTTGTAGAACAGCAGCAAGTTTCCCTTAAGTGAATCACCCAAGATTTATCGAACTCAGGGAGGAAGAGGTCAAAGATATCCCTCTCAAGCAACCCTGCAATCACGATACAAGAAGTCTCTTGTGTCCCCAACACACCTAATACACTTGTCAGATGTATAGGTGCACTAGTTCGGCGAAGAGATAGTGAAATACAATTAATATGGATGATTATGAGTAGCAATAGCAATCTGAAATAAATATGGCAGCGAGTAAACATGCAACAGAAAAATAAATAAACGGAGATTCGATATTCGGAAACAAGGCCTAGGGATCATACTTTCACTAGTGGACACTCTCAACATTGATCACATAACTGAAACTACTCTACACTCTCTTGTTGGATGACAAACACCACTAATTGTGTAGGGCTACAAGAGCACCTCAATGCCGGAGTTAACAAGCTCCACAACATTCGATGTTCATATTTAAATAACCTTAGAGTGCATGATAGACTAACGCAATTATACCGAGTACTAACATAGCATGCACACCGTCACCGACAAGCTATGAAAGGGGGAATAGATCACATCAATACCATCATAGTAATAGTTAACTTCATAATCTACAAGAGATCACAATCATAACATATACCAAGTACTACATGATGCACACACTGTCAACATTACATCATGGAGGAGGAATAGACTACTTTAATAACATCACTAGAGTAGCACATAGATGATATTCGACTAGATCACAAAGAGAGAGAGATGAACCACATAGCTACGGTAGAGCCCTCAGCCTCGGGGGTGAATTACTCCCTCCTCATCATGGGAGCAGCTATGGCGGTGAAGATGGCGGTGGAGATGGTGGTGGAGATGCCTTCCGGGGGCAATTCCCCATCCCGGCAGGGTGCCGGAACAGAGACTTCTGTCCCCCGAATTGGAGTTTCGCGATGGCGGCGGGTCTGGAAGGTTTTCTGAAGTTTCGTCAATCCGTGTCGATGTTTTAGGTCAGGGAGCTTTAAATAGGCGAAAAGGCGGAGTCGGAGGGGCCACGGGGCCTCCTCACACTAGGGGGGCGCCCCCCTGGGCCGCGCCGCCCACACATGTGGGGCCCACAGGGCTCCTCTCTGGTGCCTCTCCGGTGTTCTGGAAGCTTCGTGGAATTATAAGATGCTGGGCGTTGATTTCTTCCAATTCCGAGAATATTTCCTTACTAGGATTTCTGAAATCAAAAACAGCAGAAAATAGGAACTGGCACTTCGGCATCTCGTCAATAGGTTAGTTCCGGAAAATGCATCAAAACGTTATAAAGTGTGAACAAAACATGTAGGTATTGTCATAAAACAAGCATGGAACATCAGAAATTATAGATACGTTGGAGACATATCAGCCGGCCACACCAAGCCAGCCGCACCCCCAAGGGCTCCAAGGCCGGCGCCCCCTCTCCCCAAACCCTAGCCGCCCCCTCCTCCCACTTCTCCCGCAGAGCTTAGGCGAAGCCCTGCCAGAGATCTCCACCGCCACCGACACCACACCGTCATGCTGTCGGGATTCCGAGGAGGATCTACTAATTCCGCTGCCCGTTGGAACGGGGAGAAGGACGTCGTCATCAACACCGAACGTGTGACCGAGTACGGAGGTGCTGCCCGACTGTGGCACCGTCAAGATCTTCTACGCGCTTTTGAAAGCGGCAAGTGATCGACTACAGCAACAACGAGATCTAATCTCGTAGGCTTTGGAAATCTTTGAGGGTTAGTCTCATGATATTCTCATTGCTACCATCTTCTAGATTAGATCTTGGCTTGTTATTCGTTCTTGCGGTAGGAATTTTTTTGTTTTCTATGCTACGAATCTCATCAGTGGTATCAGAGCCGTGTCTATGCATAGATTGGTTGCACGAGTAGAACACAATGGTTTTGTGGGCGTTGATGCTTTTGTTGTCTTTAGTTAGTGTACTTTGCATCTTGCGGGATGGTGGGATGAAGCGGCTCGGGCTAACTTTACATGACCGCGTTCATGAGATTTGCTCCACGCTTGACATGCAACTTGTATTGCATAAGTGGCTTTGCGGGTGTCTGTCTCTCCCACCATAGTGAAGATTCAATCTACTCTTTCTATCACCATTGTGGTTCATGTTTTTTAGGTAGATTGGATCTTACTCGAAAACCCTAAACCACGTAAAATATGAAAACCAAATTAGAGGCGTCTAACTTGTTTTTGCAGGGTTTGGTGATGTGATATGGCCATGATATGATGATGAATATGTATGAGATGATCATTATTGTATTGTGGCAACCGGCAGGGGCCTTATGGTTGTCTTTAAATTTCATGTTGAAGTATTATTTCAAAGTCGTTGTAATAGTTGCTACATGGGAGAACAACCATGAAGACGGCGCCATTAACCTTGGCTCTACGCCGATGATGATGGAGATCATGCCTGTTGATGATGGAGATCATGTCCATGCTTTGGAGATGAAGATCAAAGGCGCAAAGACTAAAGGGCCATATCATATCACATATGAATTGCATGTGATGTTAATCCTTTTATGCATCTTGTATTGCTTAGATCGCAACGGTAGCATTATAAGATGATCCCTCTCACTAAATATCAAGATAATAAAGTGTTCATCCTTAGTATGCACCGTTGCTAAGACTTGTCGTTTCGAAGCATCACGTGATGATCGGATGTGATACATGCTACATGTGCATACAACGGGTGCAAGCTAGTTTTGCACACGCGGATACTAAGGTTGCCTTGATGAGCCTAGCATGTACAGACATGGTCTTGGAACACGGGATACCGAAAGGTAGAGCATGAGTCATATGAATGATATGACGAACACTTTGAGTGTTCGCCTTTGAAGCTACATCTTTTCTCGTGATGATCGGATTTGGTGTAGTGGATTTGGTTCGTGTGATCACTAAGACAATGCGAGGGATATTGTTTTGAGTGGGAGTTCACCTAGTTAATTTAAGAATTAAAATTTGAACTCATTTTTATCATAAACTTAGTCTAAACTCTTTGCAAATATGTTGTAGATCATGGCGTCCCCCTCCATCAATTTTAACCAGTTCCTAGAGAAAGAAAAGCTTAAAAGCAGTGGTAGCAACTTCACCGACTAGTTCCGTCATGTGAGGATTTTCCTCAATGGTGGAAATCTGCAGTATGTGCTCGAAGCACCGCTAGGTCCCCCACCACCACCTGCAGTATCTGAGGATGTAAAGAATGTTTACGAGACTCGGGTAACTCGGTACTCTCAAGTTCAGTGTGCCATCCTGTGCAGCCTAGAGGCGGAGCTCCAAAAGCGTTTTGAGCACCACGATCCTTATGAGCTGGTCCATGAGCTAAAAACTATTTTTGAAACTCATGCGGCCGTGGAAAGCAATGAGGCCTCGAAACAATTCTTTGGCTGTATGATGGAAGAGGGTAGCTCCGTTAGTGAGCACGTGCTCGCTATGTCCGGGCATGCGAAGAAGCTCAGTGACTTGGGGATAGTGATTCCTAACCAGCTGGGTATTCATCGTGTACTCCAATCACTGCCACCTAGTTACAAGAACTTTGTGAGGAACTACAACATGCAGAACATGAACAAAGAGTTACCTGAACTCTTCTCCATGCTGAAATCTGCTGAGGTAGAGATACGAAAAGAGAACCAAGTGTTGATGGTCAACAATACCACCAGTTTCAAGAAGCAAGGTAAACCTAAGAAGGGCAACTTCAAGAAGGGCGGCAAGAAAGTTGCTGCGCCTCCTGAGAAGCCTAAGGCTGGCCCTAAACCTGATACTGTGTGCTATTATTGCAAGGAGAAGGGGCACTGGAAGCATAATTGCCCCAAGTACATGGCTGATCTGAAGAGCGGCCTTGTCAAGAAGAAAGGTATATTTGATATACATGTTATTGATGTCTATCTTACTGGTTCTCGTAGTAGTGCCTGGGTATTTGATACTGGTTCGGTTGCTCACATTTGTAACTCGAAACAGGAACTAAGGAATAAACGAGGCCTAGCGAGGGACGAGGTGACGATGCGCGTTGGAAATGGATCCAAGGCCGATGTGATCGCCGTCGGCACGCTCCCTCTACATCTACCTTCGGGATTAGTTTTAAACCTTAATAATTGTTATTTGGTGCCTGCGTTGAGCATGAACATTATATCTGGATCTTGTTTAATGCAAGACGGTTATTCATTTAAGTCAGAGAATAATGGTTGTTCTATTTTTATGAATAATATCTTTTTTGGTCATGCGTCTGAGATGAATGGTTTATTCTTGTTAAATCTCGATAGTAGTGATACACATGTTCATAACATTGATCCTAAGCGAATTAAACTGAATGATAATTCTACTTATATGTGGCACTGTCGTCTTGGTCATATTGGAGTGAAGCGCATGAAGAAACTCCATTCCGATGGACTTCTTGAGTCACTTGACTTTGAGTCACTTGATAGATGCGAAGCATGTCTAATGGGAAAAATGACTAGGACTCCATTCTCTGGTACAATGGAGCGAGCTACAGACTTGTTGAAAATCATACATACCGATGTGTGCGGACCAATGAGTGTAGCATCGCGCGGTGGTTATCGTTATGTTCTAACCTTCACGGATGATCTGAGTAGATATGGGTATATTTACTTTATGAAACATAAGTCTGAAACTTTCGAGAAGTTTAAGGAATTCCAAAGTGAAGTAGAAAATCAACGTAACAAGAAGATCAAGTTTCCGCGTTCTGATCGTGGAGGCGAATATCTGAGTTATGAGTTTGGCATGCATTTAAAGAAATGCGGAATACTTTCACAGTTGACACCGCCGGGAACACCACAACGCAATGGTGTGTCCGAACATCGTAATCGAACTCTCTTAGATATGGTTCATTCTATGATGTCTCTTACTGATTTGCCGTTATCGTTTTGGGGTTATGCATTAGAGACAGCCGCATTCACTTTAAATAGGGCACCATCTAAATCCGTTGAAACGAAACCATATGAATTATGGTTTGGGAAGAAACCTAAGCTGTCGTTCCTTAAAGTTTGGGGTTGCGAAGCTTATGTAAAGAAGTTACAGCCTGACAAGCTAGAACCCAAAGCGCAGAAATGCGTCTTCATAGGATACCCTAAAGAAACAATTGGGTACACTTTCTATCACAGATCCGAAGGCAAAATCTTTGATGCCAAGAACGGATCCTTTCTTGAGAAGGAGTTTCTCACTAAAGAAGTGACTGGAAGGAAAGTAGAACTCGACGAGGTTTTTGAACCTTCTCTCGTAGATCAGAGTAGCGCAGTGCCGAAAAATGTTCCTGTATAGCCTACACCGATAGGAGAGGAAGCAAATTATAATGATCATGAAACTTCGAACGAGGAAGCTATTGAACCTCGCAGATCAACGAGGGAGCGTACCACTCCTGATTGGTATGATCCCTATCTAAATGTCATGATTGTGGATAACAATGATGAAGGCTCTGCGACGTATGGAGAAGCAATGATGAGCCCAGATTCCAACAAATGGCAAGAAGCCATGAAATCCAAAATGGGATCCATGTATGATAACCAAATGTGAACTTTGGTAGACTTACCTGATAGTCGCAAGGCTATCGAGAATAAATGGATCTTCAAAAGAAAAACATATGCTGATGGTAATATTACTGTCTATAAAGCTCGACTTGTCGCAAAGGGTTTCCGGCAAATTCAAGGAGTTGACTACGATGAGACTTTCTCACCTGTAGCAAAGCTAAAGTCTGTGAGGATTTTGTTAGCAATAGCTGCATTTTCCGATTATGAGATTTGGCAGATGGATGTCAAAAGGGTGTTCCTTAATGGTGACATTAAGGAAGAGTTGTATATGGTACAACCCAAACGTTTTGTCGATCCTAAAAATGCTGACAAGGTATGCAAACTTCAGCGTTCCATTTATGGACTGAAGCAAGCATCCCGGAGTTGGAACCGACGCTTTGATAAGGTGATCAAAGACTTCGGGTTTATATAGACTCATGGTGAGGCCTGTATTTACAAGAAAGTGACTGGGAGCTCTGTAGCATTCCTGATATTATTTGTAGATGACATATTATTGATTGGGAATGATATAGAACTACTAAGCAGTGTTAAAGGTTATTTGAATAAGTGTTTTTCAATGAAAGACCTTGGTGAAGCAGCGTACATTTTAGGCATCAAGATTTATAGAGATAGATCAAGACGCCTAATAGGGCTTTCACAAAGTACATACCTGGACAAGATTCTAAAGAAGTTTAGAATGGATAAAAGCAAGAAAGGGTTCTTGCCTATGTTGTCAGGTAAGGTCTTGAGTAAGACTCAAGGTTCGTCTACGGCAGAAGAAAGAGAGAGGATGAACAAGATCCCCTATGCCTCAGCAGTAGGCTCTATCATGTATGCCATGCTGTGTACTAGACCAGATATCGCACATGTTGTTAGTTTGACCAGCAGATATCAAAGTGATCCAGGAATGGAACACTGGACAGCGGTCAAGAATATCCTGAAGTACTTGAAAAGGACTAAGGATATGTGATACGTCCAATTTGCATCACTATTTTATATCATAATTTGCTGTTATTCATTGATATATTTCATATTGGGACACAATACTTATGTTATTTCATCTATTTTGCATGTTTCATGATTATTTGGAGATCGAGCACCGGAGCCAGGATTCTGCTGGAAAAAACACCGTCGGGATGCAATATTTCAGGAGATCAACTGTGGAAGGAAGTTTTACGAGAAAATCCTATTTTTCCGGATGACGGAGGAAGCCGGAAGGGGGAGCCAGCTGGACCCGGGGTGGGCCCACACCATAGGGTGGCGCGGCCCATGGCTCCGGCCGCGCCACCATGTGGTGTGGGGCCCCCTCGGCCTCTTTCGCCTCCTTTTCTTCGCGAAACCCTTCGTCCCGAAGACCTAAGCCACGAGAGGAATCCTCACGAAGGGTTACGGCCGCCTCGCGGGGCGGAGAACACCGGAGAGAAAAGAGCTCTCCGGCGGGCGAGGAATCTGCCGGGGAAATTCCCTCCCGAGGGGGGAAATCGACGCCATCGTCACCGCCATCAAGCTGGACATCATCTCCATCATCATCATCATCATCTCCACCATCATCACCGCCATCTCCACCGCTGGACCTCGTCACCGCTGTAGCAATTTGGGTTTGATCTTGATTGTTTGATAGGGGAAACTCTCCCGGTACTGATTTCTACTTGTTGTTTATGCTATTGAGTGGAACCATTGAACCAAGGTCTATGTTCAGATTGTTCTTCATCATCATATCACCTCTGATCATGTTCCATATGATGTCTCGTGAGTATTTCGTTTAGTTCTTGAGGACATGGGTGAAGTCTAAATGTTAGTAGTGAACTATGGTTGAGTAATATTCAATGTTATGATATTTAAGTTGTGGTGTTATTCTTCTAGTGGTGTCGTGTGAAACGTCGACTACACGACACTTCACCATTTATGGGCCTAGGGGAATGCATCTTGTACTCGTTTGCCAATCGCGGGGTTGCCGGAGTGACAGAAACCTAAACCCCCGTTGGTATATCGATGCAGGAGGGATCGCAAGATCTCGAGTTTAAGGTCGTGGTTAGATTTATCTTAATTACTTTCTTGTAGTTGCGGATGCTTGCAAGGGGTATAATCACAAGTATGTATTAGTCCTAGGAAGGGCGGTACATTAGCACAGGTTCACCCACACAACACTTATCAAAACAATGAAGATTAATCAGTCTGTATGTAGCGAAAGCACTAGACTAAAATCCCGTGTGTCCTCGAGAACGTTTGGTCATTATAAGTAAACAAACCGGCTTGTCCTTTGTGCTAAAAAGGATTGGGCCACTCGCTGCAATTATTTCTCTCGCATTTTACCTACTCGTACTTATTTCATCCGTTACATCAAAACCCCCGAATACTTGTCACATGAGCATTTACGGTGAAACCTTCATCGAAACTGCTTGTCAACACCTTCGCTCCTCGTTGGGATCGACATTCTTACTTATCGAAGATACTACGATACACCCCCTATACTTGTGGGTCATCAAGACTATTTTCACGGCGCCGTTGCCGGGGAGTGAAGCGCTATTGGTAAGCGGAATTGGTAAGGAAAACCTTTACTCGTTTGTGCTGATTTTATTTACTGCTCTCTTGCTATAAGTCATTATGGAGAGATCTTCTCTTCAATTTCTATTTGGGAAATCTACTACTACTGCAACGGTAGTGGATGAGGCGCCAGGTGAGGAAGTAATACCATATAAAATACCTACGAAAATTATTGAACATGTTATGGATAACCGCTATGAAGGGGATGGAACTTTCCATCCTGGTGATCATTTTATCGTTTTTGCATGAATTATGCGGGTTATTCAAATGTGCGAGTATTGCTATGAATGAAGTTAGGAAGAAACTATTCTCTATATCGCTGTCTGGTAAAGCGGCGCATTGGTATAAATTGCTGAAGAATGGTGATTCTCTTGATTGGGAGGACATTGTGCCTTTATTCTATTCCAAATTTTATCCTCCAAGTGAAATTCACAAAGATCGGAACCGCATATATAATTTCCGGCCTCATGATGGAGAGAGTATTGCCCAAGCTTGGGGGAGATTGAAGTCTTTAATGCTCAAATGCCCCATTCATGAGCTTCCTGGTAATGTTATTATTGATAATTTCTATGCAAGACTTTCTTTTCAAGACAAGACCTTGCTGGATACTTCTTGTTCCGGATCATTTACACGCAACAAAGAAGAGTTTAAAAGGGACCTTCTTGATCGGATCCAAGAAAATACCGAAGGATGGGAGAACGACAAAGATAGAGAATCGGGTATAATTTATGATTATAAATGCATTGAAGCTTTTATGGATACTCGATACATTTCGTAATATGAGTGCTACATATGGCCTTGATTCTCAAGTTGCTTGCAAACCTTTATAAAGCTTTTGCCTCTCATTATGAATTGCCTAAGAAGAATTTTGATAAGTATCATGAACCATATAAAGATAAAATTGATTCATCTATTAATAAGTGTGTTGTAATTGAAACTGCTGATCGTGTTATTCCCGAAGCTTATATTGAAAAAACTCCTTTTCCTGCTAAAATGAAAGAGTACTCTGTTATAAATAGTGCGGTTCATAAAAGTGAAAAGAAACCTAGAGAACTCGAAGAACAAATAAAAGTTGAACTTCGTTGTTGCCATAGTTAAAGATCTTGTGACTGAAAATGTTGAGGATGGTCATATTATTTTCTGTGAAGATGCTTCTAATATTATTTCACATCCTAATAAACCCAAACAAGCTAGTGTTCCTATGCTATCTGTTAAAATTGGTGATCATTGCTATTATGGTTTATGTGATATTGGTGCAAGTGTTAGTGCTATACCTTATGAGCTTTACACGGAGATTATGCACGAAATTGATTCTTGTGAACTTGAAGATATTGATGTGGTTATTCAGCTGGCTAATAGAGAAACTATTTCTCCAATTGGTATTGTTCGAGATGTGGAAGTTCTATGTGGTAAGATTAAATATCCTGCTGACTTTTTGGTACTTGGTTCTGCTGCTAGTGATTATTGCCCTATCATTTTTGGTAGACCTTTTCTAAATACTTGTGGAGCTATTATAGATTGCAAGAAAGAGAAAATTTTGACTAAATTTGCTGGTGAATCTTATGAGTTTAACTTCTCTAAATTTACTAAAACTCCTTATAAAGCTGATTTGCCTAGTAATGATTTTAAAATGGAGCGAGTGTGCATCTATCGTTCTTGTTCCTAACAATCCTTTGCAGCAACATCCGGAGGATAGCGAGAGTGAAGTTTTTAGGAAAGAAAGAGAGGAGCTTGAGGAGATTTTTCTTCGCCAACCTATTCTCAAACATGATTTACCGGTGGAAGACTTGGGTACAACACCGCCACCAAAGGAAGATCCTGTTTTTGATTTAAAGCCTTTGCTCGATAATCTTAAATATGCTCATATTGATGATAAGAAAATATATCCTGTTATTATTAGTTCTGAACTTACAGAGTTTGAAGAAGAAAGATTATTGCAAATATTGAAGAAACACCGAAGTGCTATTGGCTATACTCTTGATGACTTGAAGGGGATTTCTCCCTCTATATGCCAACACGCCATTAATATGGAAGATGATGCGAAGCCTGTTGTTGAACCTCAGCGTCGTCTAATTCCTAAGATGAAGGATGTGGTAAGAAATGAGGTATTACGACTTCTTGAAGCTGGTATTATATATCCTATTGCTGATAGTAGATGGGTTAGTCCTGTGCATTGCGTTCCTAAGAAAGGAGGAATGACTGTTGTGCCTAATGATAATGATGAGCTCATACCTCAAAGAGTAGTTGTAGGGTATAGAATGTGCATTGATTATCGAAAAGTTAATAAAGTTACTAAGAAAGATCATTACCCTTTACCATTTATTGATCAAATGCTAGAAAGGTTATCTAAAAATACTCATTTTTGCTTTCTTGATGGTTATTCTGGGTTTTCACAAATTGCTGTTAAAGCTAAAGATCAAGAGAAAACCACTTTTACTTGTCCCTATGGAACTTATGCTTATAGGCGTATGCCTTTTGGTTTATGTAATGCTCCTGCTACTTTTCAAAGATGCATGTCTGCTATTTTTCATGGCTTTTGTGAGAGTATTGTGGAAGTATTCATGGATGATTTTTCTGTCTACGGGAATTCTTTTGATAGTTGCTTGCGAAACCTTGATAAAGTTTTGCAGAGATGTGAAGAAACTAACCTTGTTCTTAATTGGGAGAAATGCCACTTTCTTTACTATTAAATTGGAGTTGGGGATGGTGTCACTTTGATATCAAACATTGGAGAAATCACAGCCGTAGATCACGAAAAAACGCCCATCAAACATAAGTCATGCATGGCTCTAACAATAGGAAACTTATTTATTGTGTATCAAATCTAATAACCAAAATCATGAGTTCGTGATGGTAGGTCGCACTTTGCACTTTGGCAATTTACACTTTGTTTTCATCTAATGGCACGCAGGTTTCATTAATAAATCATCACGCACCTAAAAATTAAGGATTTGATATGCATTTAATGATATACAGTAATAATTGATACGCCCCGACCCCAATATGTATGGCATGTAAGAAATTCTGCACGAAAATTAGCGCTGACTAATGTGGACTCTTTTACCCCGGCCTGTGTTATGTAATTGCCGATACACTGGTATAGGCGTATAGCTAGACCATAATGACGAATGTAATAATCGGAATTTGCATGCTCTTTTGGATAGCTCCGATCGACTATTGATTGGAGCTGATTTCTTTCCGCTAGCCTCTCCCTCTCTTCCTGGCCGCCAACTTACAGGGAAAATAAATTGGGTAGGCAATGCTAAAATCTTACATGTACGCCAAGATGCCGATGGCGCGCACAAACGAGGAGACATACACCTTGTCGCGGGCACGGCCGTGTCCGCGATCGCCGGCGCACGTCTTGGCCTTGCCGGTCGGGCATGCTGGCCGTGGCCTTTGCAGGATATGGTGATGCTGGACGAGTGGACGTGGTGTAGCTGGACGCCTGGACGTGGTGATGCCGGCCGTGGCATAGCCGGACGTTGTGTACGTGGCCGTGGCCACTGTAAGAGTCCCCGGCCATGGTGTTGCCGGACGTGGTCGCCACACGTTAGGCCTGACTGGTCGTGGCGTAGGCTCCTCCAATGGCGGTCATCTTGGACATGGCAGCGGCACACCGACATGGAGCATGGCCACCTCGATAAAGGCAATGTCAAGCATGTTCAGTTCATGGCGAAGGAGACGGTGCAGGTCCCGGCCAGTAAGTTAATCCAGTCGACTAAAAGTTTTGTAGATTCACTTGGGTTCTGGTAGTACATGAGTACCCATGCTGTCATGCAGATTGTTTGGCACAATTTGAATCCACATGCAGCTTGTTAAAAAAAAAAGAATCCACGTGCAGAAATTCTTTTTCATTTTTGGCACACGTACGGTTTACTTCATTGTTGAACCAACTACTAGGTTCTGGAAGTAATGGAGTTTGATCGCTGAGTTTTTGAAGTGTGTTCATGTATAGGTATTCAATGGATATTGCTTGATGGACTCCAGGAAGTCGTCCATGCCGCTGGCGAGAAGATTCGGCGAGTGAACGACACCGTCTCTAAGCTCCGGCAGGACGACGCCATCACGAAGCCTGGCGAGAACGTAGTTGTCGCGAAATCCAGTATTTGGCACGGCGCCATCGCGAATCTCTAACGAGAGAACGGCGCCATCATGAAGGTAGCCGGTTATCGTCGCCGCCAACATACTGCACGACGGCGCGCGAGCCAGTCCGACGACCCATCCTGGCTCGTCATCGAGATGGGATGTGGTGCCGAATGGTACCAATTTGTTTTATCAAACACTATATATATTGTGATGGAGCCGAATGGTACCGAAAATTCCCAATCAATCGCCCCCTCACCACCGACATTACTCGTCAGCTCACATGGACGAAGATGTGTTCCTCCCCAAACCCTAGCGCCACCACATGCACAAAACACGTTGCTGACAATGGCCAGGACACAGCTTGCGATATGCAGCACGAGCACGGGGAGGTCGACAAGGCTGGGCTAGGAGTCAAACAATCAACTCCATGCAGCCGTGGGGACGAGCAGGACGGGGTGTTGGTGGCACGCGTGGTGCTGTCGGTGATGGTGGTGCTAGACAGACATTGCATCTCCCGCTGCATCCCCAGCGCCTCACCGAGCGGTCACATCCCTCTGATCTTTGACTATTAGGTTATCGTTCTGGATAATTTGTTGGACTGCTATTTTGAGAGCACGAGATTGACAAAGATATTAACGCTTCCTTGACATGTAATGTGCTTTTAATTTGTATATTAGTTGAGGCCTGCAATGATTGTGCAAGATTACTAAGGTGAGATAATGTCCACTTATTCGAGAGATGGTGAATTTCACGCTCCATGTTTTTATTGTAAGAATTTATATCCTACTTGTGGAGATTATTAATTATTGCCCCGATGAATTAGGGAAATCACATCAATTCTGTGGTTCTTCTATTTTTATTTTAATAATCATTCTGAGCCTGGAAATTTTGTGAAATTAGTGTGTTTGGTTCTATGCTTTGAGATCATTGTGTCGGAACATATGGGAGCACAATTAGGGGTATGGTATCAATAAAAACACCTTATGCCTTAGAGTTCCCTATGTTTTATACTGACATGTGTGATTTGCTAGATCGCATATCACGTGTATGATGTATGAACTTAGAGACTTGTGGGCTTGATAAAGTGCTGAGGAGCGATGCGTTAGCCGTGGTTCTGAATTTTCCCTATGCAAACTCGCTACCCTCTCTTTGGCACATTACCAGTTATAAAAAGTACTGTTAACCGAATTAGAGTACTACTCACTTTATATGGCGTTATTAGGACACGAGTGCACGGTTGAAATTTTAAATTAATTAGATAGTCAAATGGTATTGATCAAAATGGGTTTAACCTAATCTATTGTGTCTTTGATTTGCCAACGGGCGCAAATGCTTCCGGTCTTGCATTGCTTCAAGTTAAATAGATAGGATAAGATGATAATAAAAATAAATGAAATTGCATTATTATACCCATCAAATAGAAAATAGAAAAAAATCCACAAAATAGTGTATCTTCAGTAATTAGGTGTGAAATGGCAGAGCAGTTTAAGCGAGCCAAAATCTTAATGTTTTTAGCATTATATATGTGTTACGGTAAAAAAAAGACCGTAGCAACGCACGAGCATTCAACTAGTATGGTTAATGAAGGAATTGTATTGGGACATAAAATTTCTGAGAGAGGTATTGAAGTTGATAGAGCTAAAGTTGAAGCTATTGAGAAGATGCCCTATCCGAGGGATGTTAAAGGTATTCGTAGTGTTCTTGGTCATGTTGGGTTTTATAGGAGATTTATTAAAGATTTCTCCAAGATTTCAAAGCCTCTTACTAATCTTCTTCAAAAAGATGTAACTTTTGTTTTTGATGATGATTGTAAGGAAGCTTTTGAAACTCTAAAGAAAGCCTTAACAACTGCTCCTATAGTTGAACCTCCTGATTGGAATTTACCTTTTGAAATTATGTGTGATGCTAGTGATTTTGCTGTAGGCGCTGTTCTTGGACAGCGAGTAGATAAAAAATTAAATGTTATTCATTATGCTAGCAAGACTCTTGATGCTGCTCAAAGAAATTATGCTACTACTGAAAAAGAATTGTTAGCTGTAGTCTTTGCTTGTGATAAATTTAGATCTTATATTGTTGATTCAAAAGTTACAATTCATACTGATCATGCTGCAATTAGATACCTTATGACAAAGAAAGATGCTAAGCCGAGGCTTATTAGATGGGTACTTCTTTTGCAAGAATTTGATTTACATATTGTAGATAGGAAAGGTGCTGATAATCCTGTTGCTGATAATTTGTCTAGATTGGAAAATATTGCTTATGATCCTGTTCTTGTTAATGATAGTTTTCCAAATGAACAATTGGCTGTAATAAAGGTGAGCTCGCGAGACAGTCCTTGGTATGCTGATTATGCTAACTTTATTGTTTCCAAGTACTTGCCTCCAACATTTTCAGCTCAGCAGAGGAGGAAATTCTTTTATGACTTGAGGCATTATTTCTGGGATGACCCACACTTATATAAAGAAGGAGTGGATGGTATTATGCGAAGGTGTGTTCCAGAATATGAACAACAAGAGATACTGAGTAAATGTCATCGTAGTGCTTATGGAGGACATCACGCCGGAGATAGAACCGCGCAAAAGGTTCTACAATCAGGTTTTTATTGGCCAACTCTCTTCAAAGATGCAAGGAAGTTTATTTTATCTTGTGATGAATGTCAAAGGGTTGGTAATATCTCCGGACGCAATGAAATGCCTATGAATTATACTCTTGTTATTGAACCGTTTGATTGTTGGGGATTTGACTTCATGGGACCTTTTCCCTCTTCAAAAGGTAACACTCATATACTTGTTGCTGTTGATTATGTTACTAAATGGGTGGAAGCCATACCTACAAAAAGTGCTGATGGTGAGACCTCTTTAAAAATGCTTTTAGATATTATTTTTCCTAGATTTGGAGTACCTAGATCTATTATGACTGATGGAGGTTCTCATTTTATTCATGGAGGTTTTAGACAAACTCTTGCTAAGTATGGTATTAATCATAGAATTGCTTCCGCTTATCACCCTCAAACTAGTGGTCAAGTAGAACTATCAAATAGAGAAATTAAATCTATTTTGCAGAAAACCGTTAATAAATCTAGAAAGAATTGGGCTAGTAAATTGAAAGACGCACTATGGGCTTATAGAACTGCTTATAAAAACCCCATGGGAATGTCACCTTATAAAATGGTTTACGGAAAAGCTTGTCATTTACCTTTAGAACTAGAACACAAAGCTTATCGGGCTGTTAGAGAATTAAATAAAGATCCTAAACTTGCCGGTGATAAGAGGTTGCTACAATTAAGTTCTCTAGATGAATGGAGAAGTGAAGCTTATGAAAATGCTAAACTCTTTAAAGAAAAAGTTAAAAAATGGCATGATAGAAGGATCATCAAAAGAGAGTTTAATATTGGGGATAAAGTCCTATTGTATCGGTCTCGTCTCAGATTCTTTGCAGGGAAATTACTCTCGAAATGGGAAGGACCATATGTTGTTGAGGAGGTGTATCGTTCAGGAGCAATTAAAATTAGCTCTCTCCAAGGCAATGCTACGCAAGTGGTGAATGGACAAAGACTCAAGCATTATATCTCAGGTGACTCTTATAATGTTGATGTTGATATTATTCGAGTGGAAACACCGGAGGCTTTCATCAAAGGACAAATTGACAGTCCGCCAGAACTCAACTTTGAATAGGTAACAGTACTGGTAATGAAAAGTTCGCGATTTACTTTCCGAATATTATTTTTGTTGTTTTTGGAAAATATGAAAAATTACGAGTTCGAAACGGAGTGGAAAGGACGCACGAGGGCGCGCCACCATAGGCCGGCGCGGCCTGACCTGGGCCCGCGCCGACCTATGGTCTGGCCGCCTCGTCGCCCCTTTCCGACTCTGTTTCGATCTGGTACTTTCCGTTTGTTCTGAAAAATTTTAGTATAAAATCCCCCGGACCCCTGGAGGTCCGTATATCGTTTTCTCGACGTGTTTTGTTTCGAGCTGTTTCTGCCAGGATCTGTTTTCAGTTTAGAGGCACCATGGTCTCCAAGAACAAGGGCAAGGGGCTTTCGGAGGAAGAAGTGAAGGAGGTGCCATCAAGACAAGATCAGCAAGCCGGAGGGAGCAAGCAAATCTTGGTGGGATCCATTGACACTCAACGTTCTTTTTCTCATAACTTGCAGGGACCTCTACCACCCGCTCTTAGCCTCGACTCCTTCCCCATGATGGAAGAAGTTCTACGGATTACTGATGAGTTTTGTGATCAATATCGGGCTCTAAGAAGAGAGGTGGAGATACTCCAGGAGGAGAATTGCCGTCTCCGAAGAATGATTGAATACCACTCGATTCGCATCACAAGGTCGTCATCGCCAACCTCAGATAACAATGAATCTCTTCGAATCTTAGTGCATAATTGTCAAGCTGAGAAACTGAAGTTGAAGGAGTTTATTAAGAAGCGCGGGAAGAGTTCATCACCACCATCGCCAAAGGAGTAATCCATCATCGGTATTGGCATCCCCTTGGTTTGTTCCAAGCTTGGGGGAGTGCCGCGGTATCACATTATCATTACCTTTTACTTTTTACTATCAAGTAGTGTCATATCATGAGTAGGGAAGTTATCGTATGAGATGGGTTGCGATGTGGAAGTATCTCTCCTTTAGTTTGTCCATGTATCCCTTGGTGTGAGTTATCATTATGGAATATTAATGAGAAGTCTTATCATTTACATATTGCACACCTTATTTTAGTTTGCAATTTCTACTATATGATTGATCTTGATTTTAGTATTGGTACCACTTTGGGAGCATTGAGTAAATCTATTTGGTTTTGGCAAACTTAGCAATGGTCAATAGTAACAACACTTTGAGTTTTAGAAGAATAGAGGAAATACATGTAGAAGATATTATTATCTTTCTTATCAGTTCTTAGCTTAGTATTCTAAAGTTAAAACTGTTTGTGCTTACAAGTAAGATGCATGATTGTTTCTATCACATGTATATTTGTTTGTTTCCCTCAACTCTTATGCTTGCCAATTAACCTTGCTAGCCAAAGACCTGTACTGAGAGGGAATACTTCTCGTGCATCCAAACCTGAACCCAAACCTATGCCATTTGTGTCCACCATACCTACCTACCGCATGGTATTGTTTGCCATTCCAAGTAAATACTTCATGTGCTACCTTTAAACAATTCAAAACTTACTACTTCTTATTTGTGTCAATGTTTTATAGCTCATGAGGAAGTATGTGGTGTTTTATCTTTCGGTCTTGTTAGGCAGCCTCCACTAATGGACTAGTGGCTTCATCCACTTATCCTATAATTTTGCAATAAGAGCCGGCAACGGGGTTCCCAGCCCCAATTAATCAACTTTCATTAATAATCCTCTTCACATGTTTTGCCCCGATTCATCGAGTAAGCAACTTAATTTTGCAATAGACACTCCTCCATGGTATGAGATTGTTGGAAGGCACCCGAGGATTCGGTTAGCCATGGCTTGTGTAAGCAAAGGTTGGGGGGAGTGTCACCCTTAAATAAACTAAAATACATGTGTAAACAAAAGAGAAGAGGGATGATCTACCTTGCTGGTAGAGATAACGTCCTTCATGGGAGCCGCTCTTTGGAGGTTTGTTTGGCAAGGGGGTTAGAGTACCCGCTACCGGTCGTTGACAACAACAAACACCTCTCAAAACTTTACTTTTATTCTCTTTATATGATTTCAAAACTGAAAAAGCTCTAGCACATGATTTAATCTCTCGCTTCCCTCGCGAAGGGCCTGTCTTTTACTTTATGTTGAGTCGGTAAACCTATTTCCCTCCATCTCAAGCAAGCATTTGAGTTGTTGTGATTAAACTATTATATTGTGATTTGCTTCATCATGTCTTTACTCTTTCTTGTTTAGTACAAGTTTTACCTTGAATGAATATAGCTTTGAAAGTCATCAATGATTAATATGATTGAGTATGCAAGTTTACCATAAGCTTTTGATATGAGAGCGCTGCTCAATAGATGAATATAATCTGTTAAATGTTCTCTGACCAAGAACAAAGTTTGCCATCACCAATTATGATTCCTTATGCACCTTTATTTGTGACTACCTTATACTTGTTTCAAGATTGAGTTATATGAGGCAGTTGTTTACTATAATGTCTTGTGTGAATGAATATGATGCTTCTTGTCCGTATTTTATTTATCGACTCTTCACTCCATAAACATGTGGACCTCGTTTACGGAGTTCGGTTTCGCTTGGGGACAAGCGAAGTCTAAGCTTGGGGGAGTTGATACGTCCAATTTGCATCACTATTTTATATCATAATTTGCTGTTATTCATTGATATATTTCATATTGGGACACAATACTTATGTTATTTCATCTATTTTGCATGTTTCATGATTATTTGGAGATCGAGCACCGGAGCCAGGATTCTGCTGGAAAAAGCACCGTCAGGATGCAATATTTCGGAAGATCAACTGTGGAAGGAAGTTTTACAGAAAATCCTATTTTTCCAGATGACGGAGGAAGCCAGAAGGGGGAGCCAGCTGGACCCAGGGTGGGCCCACACCATAGGGTGGCGCGGCCCATGGCCTGGCCGCGCCACCATGTGGTGTGGGGCCCCCTCGGCCTCTTTCGCCTCCTTTTCTTCGCGAAACCCTTCGTCCCGAAGACCTAAGCCACGGAGGAATCCTCACGAAGGGTTACAGCCCGCCTCGCGGGGCGGAGAACACCAGAGAGAAAAGAGCTCTCCGGCGGGCAAGAATCCGCCGGGGAAATTCCCTCCCGGAGGGGGAAATCGACGCCATCGTCACCGCCATCAAGCTGGACATCATCTCCATCATCATCATCATCATCTCCACCATCATCACCGCCATCTCCACCGCTGGACATCGTCACCGCTGTAGCAATTTGGGTTTGATCTTGATTGTTTGATAGGGGAAACTCTCCCGGTACTGATTTCTACTTGTTGTTTATGCTATTGAGTGGAACCATTGAACCAAGGTCTATGTTCAGATTGTTATTCATCATCATATCACCTCTGATCATGTTCCATATGATGTCTCGTGAGTAGTTCGTTTAGTTCTTGAGGACATGGGTGAAGTCTAAATGTTAGTAGTGAACTATGGTTGAGTAATATTCAATGTTATGATATTTAAGTTGTGGTGTTATTCTTCTAGTGGTGTCGTGTGAACGTCGACTACACGACACTTCACCATTTATGGGCCTAGGGGAATGCATCTTGTACTCGTTTGCCAATCGCGGGGTTGCCGGAGTGACGAAACCTAAACCCCCGTTGGTATATCGATGCGAGGAGGGATCGCAGGATCTCGAGTTTAAGGCTGTGGTTAGATTTATCTTAATTACTTTCTTGTAGTTGCGGATGCTTGCAAGGGGTATAATCACAAGTATGTATTAGTCCTAGGAAGGGCGGTACATTAGCACAGGTTCACCCACACAACACTTATCAAAACAATGAAGATTAATCAGCTGTATGTAGCGAAAGCACTAGACTAAAATCCCGTGTGTCCTCGAGAACGTTTGGTCATTATAAGTAAACAAACCGGCTTGTCCTTTGTGCTAAAAAGGATTGGGCCACTCGCTGCAATTATTTCTCTCGCATTTTACCTACTCGTACTTATTTCATCCGTTACATCAAAACCCCCGAATACTTGTCTGTGAGCATTTACAGTGAAACCTTCATCGAAACTGCTTGTCAACACCTTCTGCTCCTCGTTGGGATCGACATTCTTACTTATCGAAGATACTACGATACACCCCCTATACTTGTGGGTCATCAATATGTTTCTTTGTTATGGCGGTGACCAAGAGCTCGCTGTAACCAGTTACACCGATGCAAGTTGGAACACTGATCCTGATGACTCTAAGTCTCAGTCTGGGTACATGTTTATATTGAATGGTGCTGCAGTAAGCTGGATGAGTTCCAAGCAGTGCACAGTGGCGAAGTCTTCAACTGAATCGGAATACATAGCAGCTTCGTAGGCTTCATCAGAAACGGTATGGATGAAGAGGTTCATTGTTGAGATTGGTGTGGTTCCTAGTGCATTGGACCCATTAGACATCTAATGTGACAACATGGGTGCCATCGCAAATGCACAAGAACCAAGGTCACACAAGAAGCTAAAGCATATCAAGTTGTGTTTTCATTCGATTCGCGAGTACATCGAAGATGGTGAAGTAAAGATTTGCAAAGTACACACAGATCTGAATGTGGTAGATCCGTTGACTAAAGCTCTCCCTAGGGCAAAGCATGACCAACACCAGAATGCCATGGGTGTTAGGTATCTTACAATTTAATCTAGATTATTGACTTTAGTGCAAGTGGGAAACTGTTGGTGTCACATCCCAAAACTTTGGAATGTGATAAGAAATTAAAATGAGTGTTTGTTTGCTTTTGTTGGTTGAAATTTTATAAAGAATTAAAACTTTTGAGGTTGCTTAGAAATAATTCCCTAAATGATAAGTTTTAATGTTTTGGTTTTCAAGAAGAAGAATTTTGGCTAATAGTTATATAAAACAAACTATTTTGGAAATATGCATAAATGGACATATCTACATATATGCAATATTCTGAAATTCAAGATTTCATTTTCAAATACAAACCAGTGCTTAAGTGTTCTTTTTTATAAAAAAAATATTGATGCACTGATACTTTATTCAAAATTACAAAATTTGTTTAGATTCAAATGAAGAAATTGGAATCCAATTAAAATCATAAAAAGCAAGGCAGACAATTGAAGAAACAGAAATGAAAGAAAAGAAAAGGGTTGCGGGGAGACGAAACAACCCAACGGCAGAATCAGCCACCGGCCCATTTCAAGCAAATAATGAACATCCTTAAAGAGCACTAAGGGCATCTCCAACCGGGCGATCCAAACGGACGCGCTGGGCCGTCCGTTTTGGGCCGTTTGCGTGCCCGAGCGGACGCGCGGACGGTGCCCCGCGTCCGCGCGTCCGTTTGGGTGGCGCGCTGCGCCCAACGCGCCAGATTTGGGTCGCGGCGCCCCATGGTATGTTTTTCTTGTAAATTCACTAGAAAAACGCAAAATAAATTATAGAAAAAATATATAAAATAGTTGAAATGCTCTAAATGTATTACACATTACATAGTCCATGTAATCAAGGATAAAGTATTATTCAAATAAAATGAAGAAACGATACAAAATGCTCTAGGCTTAAGGATCTCCTTCATCATTGTTGTTTGCGGCATTGTTGCCTACATGCTGCCACATGTGCTCGACCAAATCAGCCTGAAGCTGGTTGTGTACAGCTAGATCTCGAATTTCATGGTGCGCATGAAGAATGTCCTGGAATGATGCCGGAGCACGTTGAGGAGTAACCAACTCTCCTTGGCCGTCCCGAGTCATTATCAAAGAGTGAATCATCCCGCTCTACCTCAACAATCATGTTATGCATGATTACACAAGCGGTCATCACCTCCCACAGAGTTTGCACATCCCAGGCTGCGCAGGGTGTCCGACGATAGCCCAACGAGCTTGGAGGATGCCAAACGCCCGCTCGACATCTTTCCGGGCTGCCTCCTGCTCTTTGGCAAACCTTGCCTCCTGCTCCGAGCTGGGGTTTCAGATTGTCTTCACGAGTGTAGCCCAAGGTGGATAGATACCATCGGCAAGGTAGTACCCCTTGGTGTAGTGGTGGCCATTGATCTCAAAATCCACATCGGGGGACTGACCGTACGCTAGCCTATCAAACACCGGAGAGCGCTGCAGCACATTGATGTCATTGTGCGAGCCAGCCATTCCGAAGAATGAGTGCCAAATCCATGTGTCATGGGAAGCAACAGCTTCAAGAATGACTGTGCACCCCTCAGAATGGCCGCTGTATGACCCCTGCCAACCAAAGGGGCAGTTCTTCCACTCCCAATGCATGCGGTCTATGCTGCCAAGCATCCCAGGAAACCCCACGGAAGCGTTGATCGACAACGAGGCGAGCTGTGTCCTGCTGCATTTGGTTGCCGGAGGTACTTGTTCTCCGAACGAACCGATCACCGCTCCGCAGAACCTGTACATCGATTCCAGGCCGGTTGACTCACTCATGCGCGTGTACTCATCTACGAAATCACCGGCAACGCCATATGCGAGCATCCTAATCGCTGCCGTGCATTTCTGAGTACGAAGAGAGGCCTACCTTGCCAAGTGCATCCACTTTCGCACGAAGTAGTCGTCGTAGATCTTGACGCCATCCATTATCCGGCGGAACAGCGGCCTGTTCATCCGAAAACGACGGCGAAACAAGTGCGGCACGAACAATGGATTGGGTTGGAAGTAGTCGTTGTAGAGCTGGTCGTGGCCGCGTTCTCTTTTGCGGTCCAAGGCGGCCGCGCGCCCCGGCAAGGACCCCCGGAACACGGGGATCTGCGAGACAATGTGCTCGTGGATGAGCACCGCAGCATCCGTGAAAAATTCGTCGTCGGACTCCTCTTCTGACGACGTGTCGATGAAGTTCTTGAAGTAGTTCTCGTCGTCGCTGTCCACCATGATCTGAAAAGGGACACATATTAGTTCGAGCTTTGAACGAACACCTCGCGAGCGGAGGCGATCCAAATGCTTCTCTAGGGACCTGCAGCCATGGCCGTCTCAGCCGACTTGCGGTGCTGGAAACACGGTGCGGGAGGGCTCACCTCCGGCGGAAACGGCGCAGCTGCGAACGGCGGGAGGTGTCGCGACGGTGAGAGGACAACAACGCCGGCGCCGGCGTCCTCCGAGCTTCGCTACGACGCGGCGAAAGCAGCCGCGGGACCTCGACCTATGCTTCCGCCCGCTTGCCGGCGTCTCGGCGACGATGGCCGGCGTCGACGCGCTCCGAAATCGCCGGTCCGTGGGTGGCGGCGGAGCGGGTGGGGAGATGTGTGCGGCGGCCTTGTGTTTTGGGTGGCAGACAGGCGGGCCAGGGCGGACAAGGGGAGGACGCGAGCGACCAGCCTTTCGCGTCCGCGGCCACGGCCACGCAAACCCGGCCAAGATTTGGGCCGGGTTTGGGTCGTCCCGGACGCCGCGGCCATCCGTTTTAGGGATGGGTCCGCGCGCTGGGCCGCGTTTTTGTCCGTTTCGACCCATCCGGTCGCCCGGTTGGAGATGCCCTAAGCTCCCAGGGTTGGGGACGTCCCTGGTCGCTCTGCCCGTCCTTTTCACCGGCCCCGCACCATTTTTTCTGGCTCGCGTACGTGTCCTTGCGAAGCGCTGTCGCGCTAGCTGGGATCGCTAGGTCGGTTTCGCCTTCTTTTGACCGGGTCTTCCGTCTCTCTTACTTTCATTGGTCGGCGGCAGGTGTGGTCGGCGAGGCGTTCTGTTCCTTCTCTGTTGGCTCAGCTGTGGCGGCGCGTGGCTTTGGGTGGCGGCGCGGTGGCTGGCTTTTTTTACCCTTGGGCAAAGATGCAGATCGGATCAACCTAAGCAATTCCCAAATCGCTCCTGCCTCCCCTGCAGCGGACCAGACAGAGGAGCACGGGCGGGAGCGCCGCCGCCGCACGCCGGCCAGCACGGACGGGGCGCCCACCACTCCTCTTAACTGAAATTCTTGGTGATTGGCTAGCAGGCCGGCCATCATCAGAATAGCAGCGACCTTTCTTCTTCCTCGACGGCGGTCAGCGATACAGCGCTGATGCGAGGGTCGCCCGGCAGCAACACGACCACCTTCTTTCCACTACTTCCAGCGCTACAACCCACCTGAGGAGGTCCTGCGACTGCGCACGATGGACAACGAACTCCACATGATTGTTCTGGGTGCCCTTTGTTATTGGTTTACTGCTCACTGTCACTTCACATTGTTCCGAACTTCTGAATTTCTGATTAGCCGTTTCTGCATTCCGTGCATAGGTGGCACATCCAGACGTCAAGCATCATCGAGGGCTCCGTGCTGATCATGTACCGGACCGGAGTTGGACTCGCCATGTTCATCATGGGTGAACTTAGATTTAGCTACCTAGAACAGTCTCAGGAACTTGACGAGAGACATGTAAATCAATTTATGAATTGGTTGGTTGCATATGCAGGACTGTTCATGGCGCTGCAGGAGAAGATCATCGTCTGTGGTGCTGGCCTGACCGGGCTGGGCATGGTGCTGAGGTTCATCGCCGGCCCGGCAGCCACCGCGGCCGGAGCCGTCGCTCTGGGGCTCCGCGGAGATAACCTGGGTCTTGCCATCATACAGGTCAGGTCAGGTTCTACAGGTTTTATCTCTGAATGATATGTACCACATTGACATGTTCAGTGTACTAATAATGTTCTTGCTTCACCTGGTTATGTATGGTCGACAGGCTGCCTTCCTCAGTCCATCACCACGTTCGTGTTCGCCAAGGAGTACGGCCTGCATGCCGATCTGCTCCGCACCGCGTAAGTAGCTTAGCTACGTCTGGTTGGGGGGTTGATTACTGGTTGGGGGGTTGATTACTGATACTGAATATGTTTTGCTCCACTGACTGAAACTGTATGTTTTGCTGAATCTTGAGGGGTCATATTTAGGACATTGGCGTCGTTGCCCGTGTTAATCGTGTACTACATTGTTCTGGCTTTCGTCGGATAAAGTTTACTCTCAGGTTCCATCTTCCTAGGGACTAAGTAATGCATGCTGTAACTGTAACTTGCTCATCAGAAGATAATGATACTTCAGAGCACAGCGGTAAGCATTCCCTGCTTTGGTTTCTTCCGCGCAACAGCTGATATACTAGCCAAATCACATCCGAGATACTGTAGATCGCAGGATAATGCGCCTATGTATTCAGGGAGTAATTGTCTAGAAGCAAAGAGTGATAAGTTCCTTGCTGCAGATGATGAGGCGTCGTCTTTGTTTGCATGTCATTATTCAATTTGGTGCAAAGGTATGCCTTTCTTTTATCCTTCGAGTCATCTTATAAAGTGCAGTGTGTCTCCTCACGATAATATGAGAAAGCTATGTTGGTTTCAATAAAAAAGAATGTCAAAATTCTCTCTCTCATGAAAACGCCTTTTAAATTTCAACGATTACACGATCCTAACAATGTCTCACGTTTGCAGCTGGTTTAGAGCATCTCTAGCATATACCGCATCCGGTCGAAACCCATAAAATAACCGCTATTATGCAGTTCGGTACCGAGAAACGTTCAAATACGACAAAAACACATGAGCCTATTTTTTTTTTGCAGCAAACCCTCATCGCTTCACCAAATATTGCATATACACGACTTTTGGGCCGAGCTATTCAGTTCCCTGCATTGTTGGCGCGGCCGAAGCCAGAAGATTTCGGTGAACCTTGACCAATATCCGGCGAATCTTTCGCAACAAGAGTAGGACGGGGCCACGCGCAGAGCATGGGGCGCTAGAGCTGAACGGGCCGAGTCGGGCAACCTCCGCTTGGGTCGGGAGGCGGCGGAGAGGCCGACAGCTGAGCGGCGGCCGGTGCTGGCTCGTGCGGGAGGCGGCGGAGAGGCAGACGTCCGAGCGGCGGGCACGTGGCCGAGCGGTGGGCGGGGCGTGGTGGGCGGCTCGTGCCATGGCCGAGCGGTGTGCGGGAGGCGGCTGGATGCCCGAGCGACGCGTGGTGGACCGGTGCGGTAGGTGGCCGCACGGTGGATGCCATGTGAACGCCCAGTGCAGGAGGTGGTCGAGCGGAAGATGGCACGCGGGCAGCCGAGCGGCCGGCGACGAGGGAGGGGGGGCAGACGGCAGGGGTTGGCGGCTGTTCGCTCGGCTCGCGTTTGATGCATGTAGGGAAGAAGAGATTTGGGAGAAAAAGAAAATGGATAGGCCCCACCAAAAATTCAACGTTTTTACGATATCTATTCTACCACTACGATTTTTATCCCGTAAAATTTCGATACGGTAACTGCATTCATGTTTTGCAGTTTTGCATTATGTGGTGAGATCCTCTTAAACGCCCAGGCAGATCTGTCTCCAGAGGATCAGAATACAAGAAACATCAAGAACTCTTGTGGCTTAAGGCCACATACAAGAAAGGCGTCAACCTCAAAAGAAAACGAGAATCAACTATTAAAACCGATTAAGATCATGGACAAGCTGGTTGGATCCGATTAAGATCAAATATTAAAATCGAAGCACAAAAAAAACGACAGAGGAGAATGCACACCAAATAATATAACCGAAGAATCGAAGTCGGCGCGGCAAGACGCGCATGGACCATCTAGTATACTCTCTTACCCACTCCCTCCACTAACGGCTTAGCCACACACGTCCTAATCTTCAATCTCTGCTCTGTACGTGAAGAGACTGCGTCTATCGCGCCTTGATTCCAAGCCATTAAGGCTCCCATTCACTGCACAGTTTCTTTCTATTTACTAGCAAAGTGCCCTCGCAAATGCGAGGGCATCATCTTTTGGCGTGTTGAAAGTGATCGGTAAATAAATTTTTTGAAATTTAAATTGCATCCTAAAATAATATGTTTTATAACCACCATAATGGATATGCAAAAACATATTAATCGTCTTAGCATGTGAAAAGTGATTGTCAGGTTTCCTACAAAACCACCATATGAATGACCATATCAAAATTACACTTAAGTCCTTGAGTTGGGCGAATGTTATATTAGTTGAGCATGCAAGTCAACATTTCCACAGCCCCTTGGCCCTTGTTGGTATTAGTTCTACAATTCAAACATTGGTGCAGTCAAGTTAATAATAAGGGTCTACCTAGGAACAACCACATAATGTTAGATCCGACACAAATAAAAATAAATTCACTTAGTAAAGAGAAAAAAAACATTTATGCTCGTTAACAGTATGTCAAACAAATAGTAATTACAATTTTGACCTAGTACAGTGATCCTGGAAAATACATGGGCATCATGCTATAATTTCTTTATGAACATATTTACCATGAACTTTAAATTCATCTGATTATCTAGTTACCATCCACTAACAGAAAACCAACCGTGTTTCTAGAAGATTGCAAAGTTATTTCCTTTCTTTCGTAATGGCAGAGTTATTTTCCTACTTTGTATTTCCTTCTTTGTTAATATAATATAATTTAATAAGAAGACAATCTTTAGATTTATAATCCACCGTATTAATTGATTATTGATGTATTGATTCTGGTTCTTGCTCCAAGCATTGTTGCGAATGCCTAACTTCAATTCAACATAATTATATGGCACATATCGATAAGTTTTATCTAAATACATACGAGAACAAACATTGAAGACAAATACCTTTGTTAAGAGTACTGTAATAATGGTGCATGATGCTGACTTGATTGTTTGAACGGATAATTAATCAAAAAAGATTCAAACTATCTCAAAGACAAAAAAATCCTAAGTCAGTTATATCTTAGAACAAAGGAAGCAATTTAGCATCTTTCAGAAACATACTACGTCTCGCCACAATAGATATAGCCGCATGGTACCCTCGAGTCTCGACACTACGAAATTGCGGCGAATCAGAGCACCAACAGCAGGCCATTATCAACTTCAGATCCGAGGCAAGATGGACTTTCTTCCTTGAATAATCTCATCCTCATCGATGCACCTATCTTTTTTATTGACACATTCAGTTTGTTAATTGGTAGAGGCTGACTAACTAAATTGATGGCTCATTTTGGGTATTCGCTGGACACTACTACTAAGCAAGTGAGCATATTTGGATATGGACATACATCTCTAAACCATATTTGTATACATGACTGAAGTTTGCTTGCGATAATTATTACTTTAGGGGAAAACGTATTCTTTGACCGTGAAAACGACCTAAGTAATCAAGTAGCTCTGCATGGAAGATGAAATGGTACTTTCTGATAGTAAAATAAATCATAATATTATAACTTTGAGTAAGTCACTAATATGTATGTACTAAAAATAAAATATTTACCACATTACAGGAGGTATCCATGTACAATTGCAGGTGAACACGATCATTGATGAAGCTGGTAATACGGCAACAAACAGATCAAAATGTGCACCGTATAACATAGAGGAAAATAATTAAACAGATAAAGAATTGTGATTTGTGCATGAAATCTGCCCGCAAAGATGTTTTCTGACATATTTATGTTCTTTCTGAACAAAATAGTCTAATTACTAAGATTGGAAATTCTCACGAAGTAGTTAAAGTCTAATGACAATTCTGCCCTTTCAATTTCGACACTATATTGCGATCTGTTGAGATACCAGGGCAAGTGTATTAAATTTAGAGATGCAGGGAATACCAGTGCTTCTTCTTTCAAAATAACATCTTGGTAGTAGTCCGAAGAAAAAGCCGTCCTCAGTAACAACGTAACAAACCACATATAATAGTACTTCAGGTGAAAATGCCTGTCCATACTGCAAGGGGAAAGCAGGCAAAAACCTCACTGTTGCTGCAGACAATAGATGCCGGGTTTGTTGCCAATATCAGAGACGTCTAAGCCAATTAGGAATCGTTCATAGGCATATAGAAAATCCTTCCCAGTGACATAAAACTGAAACAGACTCTCCAATAGTTGAATAAGTCTGCATAACCTTGTGATTTTCAGTTGCATTAGCTCAGAACCACATCATGAATAATGTGATTAACTAAATCTCATCAGAAGAATTCTATGCAAAAACAAAGACTGCGCTTTTGAGCATCCTAAGCCCACACTTCAGCAACACCGTGAGCTCATTCCCTTCATCCCTTGGTACATAATTCAGCAAGACCGTGAGCTCATTCTCTTGGTACATGATTCAGTGATCTAGAGCTTAAGAATACATATAGAGAGGAGCGAACCAATTGGCTGTATTTCATAAAGTCTATGAGAAAAAGAAATGCAGATCAACCAAATATGGTGACCCCACACAAATTTGAGGTCCTCTGCAATACACGTTATTTTACCTTTTCAGAGTGCACATGTGCTGCACCTATTTTAAGAGGAATAATGTTGGATCTTGTGTAATGGTGATGATGATACATCTAGGTACACTCGAATCTATATATGGATGTATCTACAACTAAAATACATCTAGATACACTTGAATCTAGATAAAACTGAGACATTAGAGAGAAAAAAATCAGCATTCACGTACAATTAAGTTGCGGTGTATAAGCATCTCCACAGCATACATCTACACTTACAATTGAGTTGCGCTGTATAAAAAGAATCTATGAAGCAAAAACGACTTATGAAGCAAGCGGTGTACAAAAACTGTTAGAATTCTGGTTTCGTATACAATTGACTTGGGGTGTAAAAACATAATCTCTCCTAATTAGCATCTGGCTGGTACAAGCAATTGTATAATATTTGCAGTCAATTAAGATTCATAAATACTACCTGCATTTTATATTAATTGACTCAATTTGATCTAGATACATATATCTATACACTAAAATGTGCCTAGCTACATACGTATGTAGATAAAGTTGAGTTAATTAATTTAAAACGCAGAGTACATATGACACAAACTTTTTGAGTTGCTTAAAATCAAGGAAACATACCTGATAGTACATCTATGTGCTTGAGAAGGAATATATATAAAGTAATACATATTGACTATGGAGAAGAATCATGTGCCGACAGATGTTTTAGGAGGAAGCTAGAGTAACCATCTACGATCTGTACAACAATTTTTCTCTGCAAAAGAAATACCTCTGTCATTAGGATTGTAAAGGCCAGACGGGAGTACTTGCACGAAACATCCATACAAAACTGCTTGCCGTGATTGATTAAAGTGTATGGTCAGCTCTTGATCGTCGCGACGTGGTCAATTCATCACGCTAGTTGGCGACGCGTACATACTTCGGTCTTGTCCGCGTAACCGTATGGCCGTATGCCTGTAAAGATCAGCCTTGTTCTCTTCAGAAATTGTACTATTTGAAATACGTGCATGCGCGTATCTATATACATGCATTAAACACCCAAGTCAGCCACGCTAGCACATCAGAGCAGCTGCACCACGTCGCTGCCCATGATTATATTACCGGACACTGGCCCGATCTAGCCTCCATTAGTGTCAACAATCTTCAGCAGATCTAGCACGCAAAGCATTCGACATCAGACGCGGGGAGAGAGAGCAAATTGATCCTATACACTACGTCTAGCCATGTGCATCATTTGCCAACACTTTGATCATTGTTTAGATTATTCCCATGCTTGGATTGGGTTCACATACTCATGGACTTGGCAGGCGGCCGGCGGACAATGAAGATGGAGAACACATCTATGTAGATTGATTGGTCTATTAGGTTAAGGAAAAAAAAGTGCGGTGAAAATAACTAATGGCATAGGTGGGTAATTTACCACATTTACGTAGATCTAATGGTTATGTTTAACTGGATCTGCTAAGTGACGACCGGATGTTTATGATTTTTGTGGGATTTTCTAGTATATTTCTCTTTTTTCTGGTAAACCCTTAATGTACTTTTGATATATAACTAGCATAGTGGCCCTCACAAATGCGAGGGCACCATCTTTAATTTTTGTAAAAGTACTACCCCATCCGATCCATAATACGTATTGTGGTTTTAGTTTACTTTTTGTCAGGTTTGAACTCAAATCACTACTTATTATGGATAGGAGTAAGTAATATTTATGAAACCATTTCAATATTAATTGTGAAATTATGATATCCAGCTATAAATATTAACATGAAATTTACCACCCTCTACTGCTCTAAATCAAACTTCAAATCTTAAGAAAATTTCAAAAGAGTATTTGTTTAAGCCTTCATTCCCAAAGTGTAAATCGTAGGAATATACATCGTTTAGAAAGAAAAACATGGGACTCAACTGTGAGATTTCTACTAAAATTTATGGATAAGGTAAAGTTGTGAGGAATTTGTTGACTTCAGTGAAGCTTGAAGGAGTATTTTTATGAGAAATATTTTGTGTACACAAATTATTTACTCCGTACCTGAATGATTTATATCTTATAACCTCTTCCCTAAAATACTTTCTAAGTTACTCTTATCAATGATTGTTCTTTTTCGATCAAGCTTTTTTTGAACTTATATTTTGTTGTCAAATTTAGTTTCGTATTTCTTCCTTAAACCATTGTAGTTATCGGCTTTTGTTGATTAGAAATTTTTAGAAGTGTTCGTTTCATGCACACTCGCCACAAATTATTCATTTTGTGTCAATCACTATGCGTGGAAAATCTAAAACAACGTGAATTGCATATTTTGGAGGATTTTTTCTTAAATCATATATTTGCACTTTCTTTGTACTTTTTTTTACATACTCATAATCTAAAACAACGTGAATTGCATATTTTGGAGGATTTTTTCTTAAATCATATATTTGCACTTTCTTTGTACTTTTTTTACATACTCATATGGTTTAACACAAATCTTTGTGGAATCGAAGAGACTAATCTTCTTGCATGACTGTCACTAATGTCTTGCAATGGGTTTTCTTATATGCAAATCAATCATTTGAATCTTAGTAAACTTAAATACTCTATGTATGATATGCTAAGTTTTTCCCTTATTTTTAAACGTCGGTCCTTTTAGTCTACTTTTATACGATTCATGAGTGCTATTAGATACCATATCCCTTCGATCCATCCAGGATCAACTATTTGCAAACATCACGACATTGTAATTTTGGTTCTAGTTCTAGGCAAGGTACGTGGTTTTGTTTTTTAAAGGTTCATTCATAGATAAGTTTGCATTTTTTTGTTTAAAAAGATAAGATTTTTATATTGCGATTACATTTTATTCTTTAAACTTTACCGTCGGCCTTGCTTTGCACATACCATGAAATACTGGAGTTTGGTCAGATTTTCTTTTCAGGTTCCGTTCTGATTTCTTCTAAGTTTTTCTTTGAACGGCCACATCATCCCATGAAATACGGGAGTCGGTCAGGCTTTTTTTCTTTCTTGTAGGTGCCGATCAGATAGGAAAGAAAGGAACATTACAGAAGTCTTCCTTTTCCCCTCCCTCTGCTCTCAGAGCGCTATAGTACCTGAAGGTCTTCCACCGCTCCCCGGGCAGATCTGATGGCCTCTCCGCCGGATTAGCCGGCCGGAGCTGGTCTAGGAGAGGCGCCGGTGTATATAGCTGTAGGTTTTGCACTTATTTGTTCGGCTCTATGCCGGCTTTGGGCTCTATGCCCGTAGTTAGGAGTGAAGGCTGGGATCTCAGTGGTCAGATCCGGTGGTCTGTAGGGCTTATCCTTCTTGTTTCCTTGCCTCTATGGCTGGGGAATGAAGTGGAAGGATGAGCCAACACTCCTTCAAATAAGATCGCTCTCTGGTGCCTTCATCTGAAGTCGAGCGGCAGCGCTGACAGGCAACCCCTGGCCGGCCTTGGTGGCGAGGGGAGGATGCATGTTGTTGTGTTGCTTCTTGATGCAGGTGTTTGGTGGGGAAAATTCCAGTTGCCTCAGTTTGGTGCTTGCCTTCTTCCTCTGGTCGGCCGTGGAGGCGAGGAGAGGAGAAATTTCAGCTCCATGTGTTGCAGCTCTGGAAGTCGTTGGTCAGGCACTGATGCTGCGTCTCCTGCGGGCGCCATCTCGACGGCAACTGTTTGGGTTCTACGCCAAGCCTATCTTCTTCGCCCACCACCTCCTACCCGTGGCAGGAGTGGTGAGTTTGAGGGTGGGTCGTTTTGTATCACTGGTGTTGGCAAAGAATCCTCTGCTGCAAGCAATGCCAGACAACAGTGGAGTTGGGAAGCGATTTTCTTGAGCATCACCTCGGCGGCGGGTGACAGCCGTCCGACATCCAAGGCCTACTCATGGCCTATCCAAACCCGGTGAAGGGCTCCGACGGAAGTTTAACCTCCTTTGTGAGGCTCCTCTTGAGGTCTGCTACCGCATACTACGTCTGCATAGCAGCAAGTGGCTCCGTCCCTGCTTCTAGGCATGACGGCGGCGACGCTGACATCCGGCTCCGCGGTGGAGAAAGAGAAGGATCAAATTGCTTTCTAACATATTTTAGTGAGGTCTTTTCTGCAACTACTAAGGACCTATATTTTTTTCTTATCTCATGGGATCCTTTATACTCCCTCCGTCCATAAATAGATGCCAAAGATTTGTCTAAATTCGGATGTATCTATACACTAAATCGTGGCTAGATACATTCAAATTTAGACAAACTTTTAGCATCTATTTATGGACAGAGGTAGTATTAACTTCTACATCCACTGTTTGGAATTAATGAGATGCTTCCACGCCCTTCGGATGCTCCGTGTTAAGAAAAAAGATAGGAAAGAAAGATGTTGTCTCCTTATTTTCCTAAACAACACGTACATGATACATCTTTTTCTAATAACAACAAACTATATGCCACGTGGAAAGCCAATACGTGAGAGAGATGGTCTCTATATCCTTGATTTTTTAAACTGCATGAACATGAGATCTTTTTAGTTACGTAAGAGAAAGATTTTCTTAAACATTACAGACATGATACCTCTACGATTTAGTTTTTTTCACGATGATTGAATATGGTAGTTTCCTTTTATAGTTTACCGTGTCAACTTGGATAAATCAGACTGCTTTTTAGTTACGTCAGTTTGTTAAATCTTCTAATAAAAACAAACTATATGCCACGTGGAAAGCCAATACGTGAGATATATGGATTCTATCTCCTCGATTTTTTAAACTGCACGAACATGAGATCTTTTCATCAGCTACGTAAGGGAAAGGTTTCCTTAAACATTACGGACATGTTACTCTGGTTTTTTTTTTTGCGCTGATCGAATATGGTAGTTTCCTTTTATAGCTTACCGTGCCAATTTGGATAAATTGGACTGCTTTTTAGTTACGCAACTATTAATATTAATAGTTTATTAAATCCTAGCCACAAATTTTCGATCTAACTATTAAAATTAATTTAAGTGATGTGGATTAACGTGGTGTCTCTATTTTAGTTCCGCATATTGCTTTTAGTATATAATAGATAGATAGATGTGCATAGGCAATTATTTTATTAAATGAATATATTTCATAAATCGGGTACCTAATTGTGCGTTGGATAATAAAAAAATACATTTATTATATTGTAGTACTAACATACTAGTTTTATTACAGTTAATAAATGTGTTACTAATTACGTTACAATCGGTACAAAAGTATGTTACCACCAATATTCTACACTCTACGAAAATGTCACTATGATGTTACTATAGTTACAAAAATATGTTACAACGCATTTGGTAACACGTAATATGCATGTTACTACAACAAAAGTTGTAACACAATTTTTAACATTTGGTAACAATTATTATGTGTGACTCACGACACCACCTAGTAACACGGTCTAATGGAACACATACCAAAATATGTTACTACATGGCCCAGTAACACTGTTTTGGACTTGTAGTAACACAAGACAGTGTTACCAAAGGTTTGTCCTGTTGTAGTGACCTAGAGGGGGGGGGGTGAATAAGTGCTAACCAATTTTTAGTCCTTTTTCAATTTATGCTTGACACAAAGGTAAATTCTCTAGATATGCAACTATGTGAATTTACCTATATGACAAGGTTAACAACTAAGCAAGATATAGCTACGCAATATATAGGAGATATAATAGGATAGATGTCGGGGGGAAGACCCCGGGTAGGGCAATGGACGCGGAGCAGCCGGCTGGCCACTGGCCGGCTCGCGGCAAAGGCTGGCTGAGGAGCAGCCGGCTGGCGCCGTGGCCGGCTGGTCCGGAAGCCGGCTGGCTCTAGGTCCTAGTCGGCCTGTCTACGGCCGCCAATGCTGTAGCTGGGCCGGCTTCTACAAGCCATATCCGACCGGGGGTTTGTACCTCGGACCGACTCGAGGCTGGCGAGTCTTGCACTAGAAGGAACCGGGTTGGTGATCCGGGTTCCTAAAGTCCACGCTGACTTCATCTTCCGTAAAGCGCGGGGCACTGTGGAGCAATAGTGCCACGCGCCGGACAGGCCATCATGGCACACGTCGATCCGTACTGGCTACAGTGGCTGATGGCGACAGGGACACTTCCTCTCCATACCGCTGACTTCGGCAGCCGGATGGGACAGGCCATGAGGCCTCAACGGCTCCTGACGTCAGTGCCTCGGGAAGGAGCGGAAGCCGGAGCCGGCCAAGCCGGCCAGTAGACTATAGGGTCTTATATGTAAAGTGCCGGTGCCTATATAAGCCGCACTACCCCCTCTCGTGCAGAGGATCGATCATTCTCACCTCACTTCCACCCTTAGCGCTGCCCTGTGAGAGAGACTCTTGTCTTCCTTAGCCTCCCGAGAGCAGACCGGATACAGCTCAAGGAGCAACATTGTATTGTGTGATCATCATATACATCCCTAGCAGGAGTAGAGGTGTTACCTCCATTGGAGGGCCTCGAACACAGGTACGTCGCCGTGTCGCTCGTCCCCATACCCGCATCCGGATACCGCCGTGAGATCTCTTAGGAACCACCTTCGTTAGCCACCCTATGGCATATGCCGTGACGATACCACGACATTTGGCGCCCACCGTGGGGCCTTCAGCATCCTCGGCCTGTGTCTTCATCCGGACGGGACTCACCATCACCACCGGCGAGCGAGTCGCTTCGAGGCTTGATGCGGAGATTCGGCTCCCTCGACTGCGTCGGCGACAACGGCCGGCTGCTTCGCCGACCGGCCCTTCCCAGCCGGCGGCGGCGTCATCGCCTTCGGCGGCCACGACGTCTACGTCGCCACCGTCGCACCGCCGCGCTACCCGCGGCAGGTGCTGCGCTGCGCAAGCCCTCCTCCGCGAGCCGGCAGCAGCGCTCCCGCTAGCCCCGCCGTCGTGCAAGTCATGATGGTTGGCGAGGAGCTCCCCACCAAGAACCCGCGCACCCGCGGCCCCAACCTGGAGCGCAACATCGACCCCAACGCCTCCGGCTCGGGCCCAAAGGCGCCTCCACCTCCATCCCGGCTGGACGAAGTCCGGACGAAGCTGAGCTCTCCGCTCACCGCAGGTGGCGACGCCGCCACCGTCGAGGCGGACCTGGAAGCACATCGCCAGCTCCTCCTCCAGCAGGCCGACGAGCTGGCTGCAGCCAAGCGCTAGCTAGCCATCACCCAGCGCGAGTACGAGCACGCCCATGGCTTCACGCCAGGCGGCAACAACCCCAGCCGGGCCGGCATGATCCGCAAGCGCGGAGGCGGCCTAGGCGCTGAGATCGAGCGCGACGGCGCGGAAGCGCCGGCTCCGTCCACGGAGCTACCCGTCTACAACACCCCCGACAAGAACATCCTCGCAGCCGAAGCCGCTTCGAAGGAGCTAGCCCTCCTCGAAGGAGAAGAGCTGCGCCGCCAGATGCAGCGCGTGGCTGACCTGTGCCGGGCTGCAGCTGAGCCGACCAAGGACCCCGGGTATGGTGCTTCGAAAGCTCCTCCCGTCCGCGCTGCTGCAGGCAGCAGCAAGGACCCCCACGGGGACACGGCCGAGTCCGCCTCGCCCGCGCCAAGCCGGCACGGAGACTCCCGCGACACCCGCGCGAGGTTCAAGCCGGACAAGCCGGCCGGACCGGCGGCCACGGCGGCCGCAGCCGCCCACCACCAAGCCGGAACGAGGAGCATGACTCCGGGCTGGCGGCGCCAAGGCGCCGGCACAGGCCGGCTCCCGGAGCGAACCGGCACCCGCCGGCCCGGCACGTTCCCGGCCGGGCCCCCGCATCGAGCCCGTCGACGCCGGAGACCGCCTCGATCGGCTGGTCGGAGTCCCGCATCGCGGAAGAGGAGCGCCGGCTTGCCCCAAGTGCTTCGGGCCCCGCATCGCCAACGAGCCCATGCTCGACGGCTTCCAGCTCCCCCGCGACACGCCTAAGTACGACGGCACCGCCAAGCCGGAGGACTGGCTGCATGACTACTCCACCGCAGTCGGCATCTCCAGAGGTAACAAGCGCTGGGCGGTGCGCTACTCCCCCCTGATGCTGGTCGGCTCCGCCCGCACCTGGCTCAACAACCTGCCAGGCGGCAGCATCAACGGCTGGCTTGATTTCGAGGAGGCCTTCATCAACCACTTCACCGGCACCTATCGCCGGCCGGGTCGCCCCCAGCAGCTCGAGATGTGCAAGCATGGCCCGGACGAGACGGATCGCGCGTACCTGACGCGCTGGTGCGAGATGCGCAACTCCTGCGAGGGCGTGCACGAGATCCAGGCCATCAGCTTCTTCATGGGCGGCTGCCGGCCCAACACCATGCTGTGGCACAAGCTGCGCCGCAGCGAGCCCAAGTCCATGGCCGCCCTCATGGCCATCTCCGACAAGTACGCGCTGGCTGAAGAAGCCGGCAAGGCGACGGCTGAGCCAGCGCCGGCTCCTTCCAGGCGGGACCACCACAAGTCGGCCGAGCACAAGCCGGCAGACGGCGCCTCTCATGGCAGCCGGCGGGACAACTACCGCGGCAAGCGTCACAGCGACCAGCCGGACCGCCGGTACGGCTCCGCCCATGTGGCCGCCGTGGCGGACAACGCGGCGGGCGGCAGCCGCCGCCGAAGCAAGACCGGCGGTGGAAGCCGAAGTACACCTTCGAGCGAGATGCTCGACTCGCCGTGCAAGTACCACAGCGGCAAGAACCCCTCCAACCACACCACCCGCGACTGCCACTTCATGAAGCGGCTGACAAGCGGCAAACCTCTCCCGCCTCCACCCCCGCCCCCTCCAGCCGGCGGGCCGGGTGGCGCAGCCGGCGCGGAGAACGCCAACCTCGAGCACCACGAGGCTAACCAAGTGCACCATGGCCGATATCTGGCCGAAGATGCTACCTACATCATCTTCACCTCCGAGCCCGAGGAAAAGACGAGCCAGCGGAGCCGTTCCCTCGAGGTCAACGCGGTCATACCGCCGGTCCCCCAGTACCTAAACTGGTCAGAGCAGGCCATCACTTTTGATCGCCGCGACACACCGGCTGTCCTGCCGAAGCCGGGCAGCTACGCCATGGTCCTCGACCCCACCATTGGCACAACTCGGCGCAGCGTGCATTTTTCGCGCGTCCTCATCGACGGCGGCAGCAGCATCAACATCCTCTACCGCGACACCGCCCGCAAGCTAGGCATCCAAGAAGCCGAGCTGCGCTCCCACCCCACCGTCTTCCATGGCATCGTGCCGGGCCACTGCTGCCGGCCGATTGGCCGGATCACGGCCGGAGGTGATGTTCGGGAAGCCGGATCACTTCGCACCGAGAAGATCGAGTTCGAGGTGGTGGACCTCGTGAGTCCCTACCACGTGCTCCTGGGCAGGCCGGCCCTGACCAAGTTCATGGCGGTGCCCCACTATGGGTACCCGAAGATGAAGCTGCCCGGCCCCAAGGGGGTCATCACCATAGCCGGCGACTATCGCCGCTCCATGGACCGCACCACGCGAGCTCCAAGATGGCCCGGACGCTGGTCATCGCCACCGAGAAGCAGCTCATCCACGACGCCGTCGCCCTCGCCAAGGCCGCGCGGGACGGACATGCCGGCTGCGAGCAACCCGGCTGGGACGACTCACTTCCAGCCGGCCGACAACACCAAGAAGATCCTGCTGGACCCGGCGCAGCCGGACAAGTACGTCACCATCGGTGCTGGCTTGAGCAGGAAATAGGAAAGCGAGCTCACCAGCTTCCTCCATGAGAATCGGGACATCTTCGCATGGACTCCAAGAGAAATGCCGGGTGTGCCGAGGGAGTTGGCTGAGCACCACCTCCACGTCCGGCCTGAAGCCAAGCCGGTGAAGCAGCCTCTCAGGCGCTTCGCCGAAGAAAGAAGGAAGGCCATCGGTGAAGAAATCGCCCGACTGCTGGCAGCCGGCTTCATCATGGAAGTGCTGCACCCGGACTGGTTGGCGAACCCGGTCCTGGTTTTGAAGAAGAACGGCTCCTGGCGCATGTGTATCGACTACACCAGCCCGAACAAGGCGTGCCCGAAGGACCCCTTCCCCTGCCGCGCATAGATCAAGTCATAGACGCGGCTGCCGGCTGTGAACTGTTGTCTTTTCTAGATGCCTACTCAGGCTACCACCAGATTCCTTTGAATCCGGATGATCAAATAAAGACTTCGTTCATTACCCCGTATGGGGCTTATTGCTACACGACTATGCCGTTCGGCTTGAAAAATGCATGCGCCACCTACCAAAGGTGCATGCAAAAATGCTTGCAGGATCAAATCGGCAGGAACGTTCACGCATATGTGGATGATGTCGTTGTAAAAACCAGGGAGACGACTACCCTCCTTGATGATCTGAGAGAAACCTTCACCAATCGCGAAGATTCCGGATGAAGCTCAACCCGGCCAAGTGCACATTCGGCGTGCCGTCTGGCCAGCTCCTTGGCTACCTCGTCTCTCAGCGAGGGATCGAAGCCAACCCGGAGAAGATCAGTGCCCTGGAGAAGATGGAATTGCCGCAGTGCCTCAAGGACGTCCAGAAGTTCGCTGGCTGCCTGGCCTCCTTAAGCCGCTTCGTGAGCCGGCTGGGGGAGAAGGCACTGCCCCTGTACCAATTGATGAAGAAGGCGGACAAGTTCGTCTGGTCACCGCAGGCGGATGAAGCCTTCCGTGATTTGAAGCGCGTGCTCTCAACCGCGCCAATCCTCGCAACGCCGGCTTCAATGCAGCCGATGCTGTTGTACATCGCAGCCACCAACCGAGTGGTTAGCGTTGTCCTGGTGGTGGAGCGCAAAGAAGCCGGCAGGGAGCAGCTGGTTCAGCGCCCAGTCTACTACCTCAGCGAAGTGCTTTCCCAGTCGAAGCAAAACTATCCCCACTACCAGAAGGTCACCTACGGCGTGTACATGGCGACCAAGAAGCTCAAGCATTACTTCCAAGAGCACCCCATCAAGGTGGTCGCCACAGCGCCCTTGGCGGAAATCATTGGCAGCAAGGACGCCAACGGCCGGGTCGCCAAGTGGGCTCTGGAGCTAGCCGCCCACACCATCCTCTACGAGCCGCGCACAGCCATCAAGTCGCAAATCCTCGCGGACTTCTTCGTCGACTGGGCCGAGATGCAATACTTGCCGCCTGTGCCGGATTCCACACATTGGAAGCTGCACTTTGACGGCTCGAAGATGCGCAACGGCTTGGGAGCCGGCATCGTCATCACCTCTCCCAAGGGAGACCGGCTGGACTACGTCCTGCAGATCCACTTCGCCGCATCCAACAATGTGGCGGAGTATGAAGCGCTCATTCATGGGCTGAAGCTGGCCAAGGAGATTGGCGTGCGTCGCATACTCTCACTACAAGAAAAGTTGCCATGGCCGACGAAGTTGAAGTCGCGCCGTGGTTGCTGGTGTACCATGGCCGACGATTTTGGTCCCTCCGTGGTGCATGTCAAAACTTTTTTCTCGTTTTGAGGC